>NC_088172.1:113555901-113749365 GCF_028769735.1 Zonotrichia leucophrys gambelii | reverse complement strand
AAAATTCCCAAATTTCCGGGAATGTTCTGGAATTCCGGGCCCGGCTCCGCTACGGGGACCCCCTGAGGAGCCTCCCCACGGACGTGGAGATCGACGTGGAGGGTGAGGAAGAAATTTGGGAAAATTTGGGAATTTTTGGGAATTTTGGGGGTTTTGGGATGATTATTCAGACATTTGGGAAAAATTTGGGAAAAAATCAGGAAAAAATTGGGAAAAATTCAGGAAAAATCTGGGAATTTTGGGGTGAAATCTGGGAATTTTGGGGGTTTTTGGGATGGAAAGTTTCGTGGAACAACAAAATTCCTGGGGAAAAAAATTCCCAAATTTCTGGGGAAAAAAATTTGAAATTTCTTGGAAAAATGCCCCTCAAAATTCTCAGGAAAAATATCCAAAATTCCAGGGAAAAAATCCTGGAATTCTCTGGGAAAAAAACCCCAAAAATTCCTGGGAAAAGTTCCTGGAATTCTCCTGAAAAGAACCCAAAATTCCTGGGAAAAATCTCCCAAATTTCCAGGAAAATTCCCAAAATTCTGGGGAAAAAAAATTCGAAAATTTCCAGGAAAAAACATTGAAATTCCCAGGGAAAATTCCTGGAATTCGACAGGAAAAAAAAAGAGGAAAATTCCCAGGAAAAACTCCTGGAATTCTCTAGAAAAACCAGCACAATTCCTGGAAAAAAATTCCCAAATTTCTGGAGAAAAAGGGTGAAATTCCCAAGAAGAATTCCTGAAATTCTGCAGGAAAGAACCCCAAAATTCCAGGAAAAAATCCTGGAATTCTATGAGAAAAAAATCCCCAAAATTCCCAGGAAAATCCCTCAAATTCCTGGGATAAACGGTGAAATTCCCAGGGAAAATTCCTGGAATTTTTGGGGAAAAAATCCCAAAATTTTGGGGAAAAATACTGGGAATGTTCTGGAATTCCGAACCTGAGGTAAGAAGGAAATTTGGGGAAAAAATTGGGAATTTCTGGGGGGAAATTTGGGATTTTTTGGGATTAATAATGACAAAATTGGGGAAAATTTGGGAAGAAATCCAGGAATTTTGGGGGGAAATCTGGGAATTTTGGGGGTTTTTGGGATGGAAAATTTCCTGGAACAATGAAATTTCTGGGAAAAAATAATCCCAAATTTCCAGGAAAAATTTCTGGAATTCTGCAGGAAAAAAAAAAAAAAAACCAAACAAAAATCCCAGGAAAAACCCAGAAATTCTCAGGAAAAAAATCCAAAATTCTCAGGAAAAAAATCCAAAATTCTCAGGAAAAAAATCCAAAATTCTCAGGAAAAAAATCCAAAATTCTCAGGAAAAAAATTCCTGGAATTATCTGGGAAAAAGACCCCAAAATCCCTGGGGAAAATTCCTGGAATTTTCTGGAAAATTACTCCAAATTTCCCAGAGAAAAGGTGAAATTTCTGTGAAAAATTCCTGAAATTCTGCAGGAAAAAAAAACCCAAAATTCCTGGGAAAATTCTGGAAATTTCAAAAATCAAATCCCAAAATTTCTCAGATTTTTTTCTGGAATTTTGATCCCAAATCCCCCAAATTTTCCCGGATTTTTCCCAGATTTGGGAATTTCAATCCCAGAATTCCCAAATTTCCCCCCTTTCTCCCTGCCCCCAGCCCGGAGCCCCAAATTTGGGAATTTTGATCCCAAAAATTCCCCAATTTTTCCCAAATTTGGGAATTTTTATCCCAAAAATTCCCCCGATTTTTCCCAAATTTGGAAATTTTGGCACCCAAAATCCCAAAGTTTGATCCCAAAAATTCCCCGATTTTTTCCAAATTTCCACCCTAAAAATCCAAAAATTCCCAGAATTTTCATCCTAAAAATTCCCAGATTTTTCCTGGAATCCCAATCCCAAAATTCCCAGAATGTTTCCAAATCTGACACCAAAAATTCCCAGATTTTCCTGGAATTCTCAACCCCCAAAATTCCCAGATTTTTTTCTGGAATTTCAATCCCAAAAATGCCCCAAAATTCCCAGATTTTTCTTGGAATTTTGATCCCAAAGATTCCGGATTTTTCCTGGAATTTCCATCCCAAACATCCCCAAAACCCCCCCAAATCTTCATCCCAGAATTCCCAGATTTTTCCAGGAATTCCCAAATCTTGATCCCAAAAAAGCCCCAAAATTCCAGATTTTTCCCAGCAAATCTGGAATTCTGATTCCAAAATTCCCCGAATTTTTCCTGGAATCCCAATCCCAAAATTCCCAGAATTCTTCCAAATCTGACACCAAAAAAACCCCAAAAATTCCAGATTTTTCTGGGAATTTTCAGCCCAAACCCCTCAAAATTCCCAGATTTTCCCTGAACTGCTTTTCCCTGGAATTTCCATCCCAAAAACCCTAAATCCCAAAGTTTAAGCCCCATTCCCATTGGGAATTCCGGGATTTTTCCAGGAATTTCAATCCCAGGAAAACCCAAACAAATCCCAGAATTTCATCTCAAAAATTCCAAGATTTTTCCAGGAATTTCAATCCCAAAAACCCTAAATCCCAAAGTTTGACCCCAAAATTCCCAGCTTTTTATTGGAATTTCAATCCCAAATTTCCCGGGCTTTCCCCAAATTTGGGAATTTTTATCCCAAAAATTCCCCAATTTTTCCCCAAATTTGGGAATTTTGAATTCCCAGATTTTTCAAAAATTCCCATCCCAAAAATCCCAAAAATTCCCAGAATTTCCATCCTAAAAAAGCCCCCCAAAATTCCCAGATTTTTCCTGGAATCCCAATCCCAAAATTCCCAGAATTTTTCCAAATCTGACACCAAAAACCCCCCAAAAATTCCCAGATTTTTCCTGGAATTTTCATCCCAAAACCACCCAAAATTCCCAGATTTTTTTTCTGGATTTTGAATTCCAAACCCCCAGAATTCCCAGATTTTCCCTGAACTGCTTTTCCCTGGAATTTCCATCCCAAAAACACCAAATCCCAAAGTTTCAGCCCCATTCCCATTGGGAATTCCAGGATTTTTCCAGGAATTTTAATCCTAGAATTTGATCCCAAAAATTCCAAGTATTTTCCAGGAATTTCGATCCCAAAATTCCCAAAGTTTGATGCCAAAATTCCCAGGTTTTTATTGGAATTTCCATCCCAAATTTCCCGGGCTTTCCCCAAATTTGGGAATTTTTATCCCAAAAATTCCCCAATTTTTCCCCAAATTTGGGAATTTTGAATTCCCAGATTTTTCAAAAACTCCCATCCCAAAAATCCAAAAATTCCCAGAATTTTCATCCTAAAAATTCCCAGATTTTTCCTGGAATCCCAATCCCAAAATTCCCAGAATGTTTCCAAATCTGACACCAAAACCCCCCCCAAATTCCCAAATTTTTCCTGGAATTTTCAACCCAAAACCACCCAAAATTCCCAGATTTTTCTTTGAATTTCCATCCCAAATCCCAAAGTTTCAGCCGCATTCCCATTGGGAATTCCGGGATTTTTCCAGGAATTTCAATCCCAGGAAAACCCAAATCTCAAAAATTCCAAGATTTTCCCTGGAATTTTGATCCCAAAAACCCTAAATCCCAAAGTTTGACCCCAAAATTCCCAGCTTTTTATTGGAATTTTCATCCCAAACCCCCCCAGATTTCCTGGATTTTCCCCAAATTTGGGAATTTTGAATTCCCAGATTTTTCAAAACTTCCCATCCCAAAACCCCAAAAATTCCCAGAATTTTCATCCTAAAAAAAATCCTAAAAATTCCCAGATTTTTCCTGGAATCCCAATCCCAAAATTCCCAGAATTTTTCCAAATCTGACACCAAAAAAACCCCAAAAATTCCAGATTTTTCTGGGAATTTTCAGCCCAAACCCCTCAAAATTCCCAGATTTTCCCTGAACTGCTTTTCCCTGGAATTTCCATCCCAAATCCCAAAATTTCAGTCCCATTCCCATTGGGAATTCCAGGATTTTTCCAGGAATTTCAATCCCAGGAAAACCCAAACAAATCCCAGAATTTGATACTAAAAATTCCAAGATTTTTCCAGGAATTTCAATCCCAAAAACCCCAAACCCTAAAGATTTGATCCCAAAATTCCCAGGTTTTTATTGGAATTTCCATCCCAATTTTCTGGACTTTCCCCAAATTTGGGGATTTTTATCCCAAAAAATTCCTCAATTTTTCCCCAAATTTTGGAAATTTGGAATTCCCAGATTTTTCAAAAACTCCCATCCCAAAAATCCAAAAATTCCTAGATTTTTCATCCTAAAAAAACCCCCAAAATTCCCAGATTTTTCCTGGAATCCGAATCCCAAAATTCCCAGAATTTTTCCAAATCTGACACCAAAAACCTCCAACAATTCCCAGATTTTTCCTGGAATTTTCAGCCCAAACCCCCCAAAATTCCCAGATTTTTCCTGGAATTTCCATCCCAAATCCCAAAGTTTCAGCCCCATTCCCATTGGGAATTCCAGGATTTTTCCAGGAATTTTAATCCCAGGAAAACCCAAATCCCAAAAATTCCAAGATTTTTCCAGGAATTTCAATCCCAAAAACCCCAAATCCCAAAGTTTGACGCCAAAATTCCCAGCTTTTTATTGGAATTTCAATCCCAAACCACCTAAAATTCCTGGATTTTCCCCAAATTTGGGAATTTTGAATTCCCAGATTTTTCAAAAATTCCCATCCCAAAATCCCAAAAATTCCCAGAATTTCCATCCTAAAAAAAACCCCAAAAATTCCCAGATTTTTCCTGGAATCCCAATCCCAAAATTCCCAGAATTTTTGCAAATCTGACACCAAAAACCTCCAAAAATTCCCAGATTTTTCCTGGAATTCTGGAATTTTCAACCCCAAAACCCCCCAAAATTCCCAGATTTTTTTCTGGAATTTCACTCCCAAAAATGCCCCAAAATTCCCAGATTTTTCCTGGAATCCCAATCCCAAAATTCCCAGAATTTTTCCAAACCTGACACCAAAAACCTCCAACAATTTCCAGATTTTTCCTGGAATTTTCATCCCAAAACCCCCCAAAATTCCCGTTTTTTTTTTTTTTCTTCTGGAATTCCAATCCCAGAATTCCCGGCATTCCCTCTCATTCCCGTTTTTCCCATTTTTCCAGGAATTGCGGCTCCGCCCCCGTCTCTGTCTCTGCTGTTCCGGAGCCGCCCCCTGCCCGCGGCCCTGCGGGAAATCCGGGAATGGGGGCTGGGAATGGGCTGAAAATACGGGAATGCGGGAAATCCGGGAATTCTGGGGGAAATCCGGGAATTCTGGGGGTTTTGGGATTGAAATTCTGGGGAAAATCTGGGAATTCTGGGGTCAAATTTTGGGATTTGGGGATTTAGGATTGGGATTCTGGGAAAATCTGGGAATTTTGGGGTCGAACTTTGGGACTTGGGGTCAAAGTTTGGGATTTGGGGTCAGAATTCCCAAAAAATCCTGGAATTGCCAACGGGAATGGGGTGAAACTGCGGGAATTGGGGAAAATCTGGGAATTCTGGGGGTTTGGGGATTGAAATTCTGGGAAAAATCTGGGAATTTTTGGGTCAGAATTCCCAGGAAATCCTGGAATTGGGAACGGGGTGAAACTGCGGGAATTGGGGAAAATCCGGGAATTCTGGGGAAAATCTGGGATTTGGGGTCAGAATTCCTAAAAAATCCAGGAATTGCCAACGGGAATGGGGTGAAATTCTGGGAATTGGGGAAAATCTGGGAATTCTGGGGGAAATCCAGGAATTCTGGGGTCAGAATTCCCAAAAAAATCCTGGAATTACCAATGGGAATGGGGGGAAATCTGGGAATTGGGGGGTTGGGTTCAGAATTCTGGGAAAATCTGGGAATTCTGGGGTCAAATTTTGGGATTTGGGGTCAGAATTCCTGGAAAATCCTGGAGTTTGGAACGGGGTGAAAATCTGGGAATTGGGGAAAATCTGGGAATTCTGGGGAAAATCCGGGAATTCTGGGGAAAATCTGGGAATTCTGGGGGTTTTGGGATTGAAGTTCTGGGGAAATTCTGGGAATTTTGGGGAAAATCTGGGAATTTTGGGGTCAAACTTTGGGATTTGGGATTGAGATTCTGGGGAAAATCTGGGAATTTTGGGGTCAGAATTCCCAAAAAACCCTGGAATTGCCAATGGGAATGGGCTGAAATCCTGGGATTTGGGGAAAATCCGGGAATTGCGGGGAAAATCCAGGAATTCTGAGGTCAGAATTCCCAGGAAATCCTGGAATTGCCACTGGGAAAGGGGGGAAAATCTGGGAATTGCGGTGAAAATCTGGGAATTTTGGGGTTTTTGGGATGGAAATTCTGGAATTCCTGGACAAATCTGGGAATTTTGGGGGTGAAATTTGGGGATTTGGGGACAGAATTCCAGGAAAAACTGGGAATTTTGAGGAGGAAACGTTGGGATTTGGGATTGGGATTCTGGGAAAATCTGGGAATTCTGGGGTCAGAATTCCCAGGAAATCCTGGAATTGCCAACGGGAATGGGGGCAAAATCTGGGATTTGGGGAAAATCTGGGAATTTTGGGAAAATCTGGGAATTTTGGGGTCAGACTTTGGGGTTTGGGAATTTTGGGATCAAAGTTTTCAATAAAAAATGGGAATGGAAAAAATCCAAATTTCTCTGTGGCCTGGTCCTGTCCAATCATCGATTATTGGTTATTGATCATTGATTATTGATCATTAATTATTGGTTATTGATCAGCAGTTATTGATCATCAATTATTGGTTATTGATCATCAATTATTGGCTATCGATTATTGATGATCAATTATAGGTTATTGATCAGCAGTTATTGGTTATTGATCATTGATTATTGGTTATTGATCATCAATTATTGGTTATTGATCACCAGTTATTGGTTATTGATCAGCAATTATTGGTTATTGATCAGCAATTATTGGTTATTGATCATCAATTATTGGTTATTGATCATCAATTATTGGTTATTGATCAGCAGTTATTGGTTATTGATCAGCAATTATTGGTTATTGATCATCAATTATTGGTTATTGGTCATCAATTATTGGTTATTGATCATCAATTATTGGTTATTGATCATCAATTATTGGTTATTGATCATCAATTCTTGATTTTTGGGGTTTGGGATTTTTTATTTTTTATTTGGGATTTCTTTGTTGAGATTTTTGGGATTTTTCTGTGGGATTTGGGATTTTTGGTGGGGTTTTTGGGATTTTTTGGGGGATTTTTTGGGGGGATTTGGGATTTCTTTGTTGAGATTTTTGGGATTTTTTGTGGGATTTTTTAATGGGATTTAAGGGGTTTTTTTTGGTGAAATTTGAG
This sequence comes from Zonotrichia leucophrys gambelii, assembly GCF_028769735.1. Taxonomy (NCBI): domain Eukaryota; kingdom Metazoa; phylum Chordata; class Aves; order Passeriformes; family Passerellidae; genus Zonotrichia; species Zonotrichia leucophrys. The sequence continues at coordinate 113,742,119 of NC_088172.1, read as the reverse complement.
TTTTTGTGGGATTTTTTCAAAGGATTTGGGAATTTTTTTGGGCAGATTTGGGATTGGTTTTGGGGGGGATTTTGGGATTTTTGGGAGATTTTTTGGGGGGATTTGGGATTTTTTTATTTTTTATTTGGGATTTCTTTATTGAGATTTTTGGGATTTTTTTGGTGGGATTTGGGATTTTTTTGGGTGGGATTGGGGATTGATTTTTTGGAGATTTTTGGGATTTTTTTCTGGGGTTTTTTCCGTGGGATTTGGGAATTTTGGGTGGGATTTGGGATTTTTCTTTTGCCTTTGGGATTTTTTTGGGGTGGATTTGGGGCTTTTTTTGGACTTGGCATTTTTGGTGGGATTTCTTTTTGTTTTATTTGGGATTTGGGATCCCAACCCCATTCCCAATATCCCAGCCCCATTCCCGTTCCCAATCCCAGTTCCCATTCCCAGTTCCCATTCCAGTTTATCCCAACCCCATTCCCGATTATCCCAGCCCCATTCCCAGTTCCCAATCCCATTCCCGATTATCCCAGCCCCATTCCCAGTTCCCAATCCCACTCCAGTTTATCCCAATCCCATTCCCAATATCCCAGCCCCATTCCTGGCCCCATTCCCAGTTCCCAACCCCATTCCAGTTTATCCTAAACCCATTCCCAACTATCCCGGCCCCATTCCCGGTTCCCGTTCCCAATGGATCCCAGTCCCATCCCTGATATCCCAGCCCCATTCCAGTTTATCCCAGTTCGCATTCCCTATAGCCCAATCCCATTCCCAGTTCCCAATCCATTCCCAGTATCCCAGTCCCACTCCCGGTTCCCATTCCCAGTTCCCATTCCCTATACCCTGTCCCATTCCCAATCCCATTCCCTAATGTCCCAATCCCAGTCCTGGCTCCCAATCCCATTTCTGATTATCCCAATCCCATTCCTGGTTCCCACTCCCAATTATCCCAATCCCGATTATCCCAATCCCAATCTCAATATCCCAATATCCATTCCTGGTTCTCATTCCCATATCCTGGACCCATTCCCATTATCCCAACACCATTCCCAGTTCCCAATCCCACCACAGTTTATCCCAATCCCACTCCCAGTTCCGTTCCAATTATCCATCCCATTCCCAGTTCCTGTTCAATGGATCCAGGTCCATCTTTTGATATCCCAGTCCTCATTCCTATTTATTCCCAGTTCCCATTGCCAGTTCCCAATCGTTCTTGGCCCCAATCCATCTGTTCCCCAGCCCATTCTGGTTCAACCCGTGTCTGATTATCAACCCCATTCCAATTACCCAATCCATTTCCCAGTTATCCCAGACCTTTCATTATTCCAACCCATTCCATTTCCCACACATTCAACTGTCCCAATCCCATTCCCAATATCCCAACCCCATTCCATATCTCAATTCCCATTTCCCATCCCATTCCAGTTTCCAACACAATTCCCCATTTCCCATCCCATTCCCATTATCCCAAGCCCATTCCCAGTTCCCAGCCCCACTCCTGGTTCCCATTCCCAGTTCCCATCCCAATATCCCAACCCATTCCATTTCCAACCATTCCCAGTATCCAATCCCATTCCCAAATCCCAGTCCCAGTTCCCAATCCCATTCCTGATTGTCCCCATCCCATTCTTGGTTCCCAATCCCATTCCCAATTCTCAATCCCATTCATTTATCCCAATTCCCAAGCCCAATCAGGTCAAATCCCAGTTTCCCAATCCATTCCCAGTTATCCCAATCCCATTCCCAGTATCCCATTCCCAGTATCCCATTCCCAGTATCCCAGGGCCCATTCCCAGTTCCCAATTCCGTTTACCCCAAAACCCATTCCCAATTATCCCATTCCCATTCCCAATCCCATTTCCAGTATCCAGCCCATCCTGGTTCCCATTCCCAGTTCCCATTCCCATTATTCCCAACCCCATTCCATATCCCAATCCCATTCCCAATTATCCAACCCCATTCCCAATTATCCCAGCCCCCATTCCCGATATCTCAATCCCATTTCCCATTCCCAGTTCTCACCAATTCCCATTTCCCAATCCCATTCCCGATTATCCCATCCCATTCCATATCCCAGCCCATTCCTGGCCCCATTCCAATTATTCCAGCCCATTCCAACTGTCCCAACCCATTCCAATTATCCCCCATTCCCGATATCCAATCCCATTCCCATTCCCAACACAATTCCCCATTTCCTAATCCCATTCCCGATTATCCCAATCCCATTCTGTTATCCCAATCCCAGTTCCACCCACTCTGGTTCCCATTCCCAGTTCCCAATCCCAATATCCCAACCCCATTCCCATTATCCCACCATTCCCAAATATCCCAATCCCTTTCCCAAATTGTCCCAATCCATTCCCAGTTCCCATTCCCAGTTCCCAACCCATTCCAGTTGACCCAATCCCATTCCAGTTCCCGATCCCATTCCTGGTTCCCATTCCCAGTTCCCAATCAATATCCCAACCCCATTCCCAATATCCCAACCCATTCCCAATATCCAACCCCATTCCAATATTCTGCCCCATTCCAGTATTCCAATCCCTTTCCCAATTGTCCCAATCCCGTTCTTGGTTCCCAATCCCATTTCCCAATTTCAATCCCATTCCCAATTATCCCAATCCCATTCCCAGTTTCCTGATCCCATTCTGGTTCCCATTCCCAGTTCCCCTTCCCAATATCCCAAGCCCATTCCCAACATTCTGGCCCCATTCCCAGTATCCAATCCCTTTCCCAATTGTCCCAATCCCAGTTCCCATTCCCAGTTCCCAATCCCATTCCAGTTTATCCCAATCCCATTCCCAGTTCCCGATCCCACTCCTGGTTCCCATTCCCAGTTCCCATTCCCAATATCCCAACCCCATTCCCAATATCCCGGCTCCATTCCCAATATCCCAATCCCTTTCCCAATTGTCCCAACCCATATCCCAACATCCAATCCCAGTTCCCAATCCCATTCCCGATTCTCAATCCATTCCCAATTATCCCAATTATCCCAGCCCTATTCCCATTATCCCAATCCTATTCCCCATTCCCATTCCCAATATTCCAATCCCAGTCCACGATCAACCCATTCCCAATGATCCCAGCCCCATCCAGTTCCCAATCCCATTCCCAGTTATCCGCCCCATTCCCAGTTATCCGGACCAATTCCCAGTTCCATTCCATTTATCCCAAACCCATTCCCAATTATCCCACTCCCAGTTCCCAATCCCATTCCAGTATCCCAGCCCACTCCTGGTTCCCATTCCCAGTTCCATTCCCAATTATCCAACCCCATTCCCGATATCCCAATCCCAGTCCCATTATCCAACCCCATTACCATTATCCCAATCCCATTCCCAATTTATCCATCCCCATTCCCGATATCTCAATCCCATTTCCCATTCCCAGTTCTCACACAATTCCCATTTCCCAATCCCATTCCCGATTATCCCAATCCCATTCCCATATCCCAGCCCCATTCCTGGCCCCTTCCCATTATTCCACCCATTCCCAACTGTCCCAACCCATTCCATTATCCCAGCCCCATTCCCGATATCCAATCCCATTCCCAGTTCCAACACAATTCCCAGTTCCAATCCAGTCCCGATTATCCCATTCCCAGTTCCCAATCCCATTCCCAGTTATCCCAACCCCACTCTGTCGCATATCATATCCCGGCCCATTCCCAATATCCCAACCATTCCCAATATCCAGGCCCCATTCCAGTATCCCATTCCCAGTTCCCAATCCCATTCCCAGTATCCAATCCCACTCCTGTTCCAATCCAATATCCCAACCCATTCCCATATCCGGCCCATTCCAATATCCCAATCCCTTTCCCAATTGTCCCAATCCCATTCCCAGTTCCCATTCCCAGTTCCCAAACCCATTCCAGTTTATCCCAATCCCATTCCCAGTTCCCGATCCCACTCCTGGTTCCCATTCCCAGTTCCCATTCCCAATATCCCAGCCCCATTCCCGAATCCACCCATTCCCATATCCCAATCCAGTTCCCAACCCTTCCAGTTTATCCCATCATTCCTGGTTCCCATTCCCAGTTCCCAATCCCATTATCCGCCCATTCCCAGATCCCATTCCCAGTTCCCATTCCCAATTGTCCCAATCCCATTCCCAGTTCTCCCAGCCCTTTTCCCCATTATCCCAATCCCAGTCCCCAGTTCCCAATCCCATTTTTGCCATTAAAAAAAAAAAAACCAAAAAATTCCATTTTCCCCCAGTAAAAACCCCCAAATTCCCCTTTTTTTCCAAAAAAACTCCCAAATTTTTCCTTCTTTTTCCCCCATAGAAACCCCCAAAGTTCCCATTTTTCCCCATAAAAACCCCAAAATTCCCCATTTTCCCCCTCAAAATTCCCATTTTTTTCCATTAAAAAAAGAAACAAAAAAAATCCCATTTTTTCCCAGAAAAATATCCCCAAAATTTCCCATTTCCCACCCAGAAAAAACCCCAAAAAATTTCCCATTTTCCCCCTCAAAAATCCCATTTTTTTTCCCCAGAAAAAAAACCCCAAAAAATTCCCATTTTTTCTCCCTATAAAAACCTCAAAAATTCTCATTTTTCCCTCAAAAAACCCCCCAAAAAATCCCATTTTTTTCCCAGAATAAAACCCAAAAATTCCCTTTTTTTTTTTCCCCAAGGAAATAGCCAAAAAAAATCTCATTTCTTCCCCGGGATAAACCCCAAAAATTATCAATTTTTCCCCCCAAAAAAACCCAAAATTCCCCTTTTTTTCCCCTTAAAACCCAAAATTCCCATTTTTTCCCTTCAAAAATCCCATTTTCCATCAAAATACCCCAAAAATTCCCATTTTTTCCAGAAAAAAAAATCCCAAAATTCCCATTTTCCCCATTTAAAAATGGGAAAAATCCCATTTTTCCCCAGAAAAAAAAACCCCAAAATTTCTCATATTAACCCTCAAAATTCCCATTTTTCCCATCAAAAAAACCCCAAAAATCCCTATTTTCCCCAGAAAAACCCAAAAAATCCCATTTTTTTCCCTCAAAAATACCTTTGCTTCCAGAAAAAAAATAAATTTCCCATTAAAAACCCACAAAATTACCCAATTTTTTTCCCATAAAAAACCCAAAAATTTCCCATTTTTCCCCCATAAAAACCTCAAAAATTCCCATTTTTCCCCCTCAAAATTCCCATTTTCCCATTAAAAAACCCCAAAAATTCCCATTTTTTTCCCAGAAAAAACACCCCAAAATTCCCATTTTCCCCATTTAAAAATGGGAAAAATCCCATTTTTCCCCAGAAAAAAAACCCCAAAATTTCTCATTTTCCCCCTCAAAATTCCCATTTTTCCCATTCAAAAAAACCCCGAAAAAAATCCCATTTTTCCCCAGAAGAAACCCAAAAAATCCCATTTTTTCTCCCTCAAAAATCCCCTTTTTTCCAGGGAAAAAAACCCCATTTTTTCCCATTAAAAACCACAAAATTCCCAAATTTTTTCCCATAAAAAAACCAAAAATTCCCTTTTTTCCCCCCCATAAAAACCTCAAAAATTTCCCATTTTTCCCATTAAAAAACCCCAAAAATTCCCATTTTTTAACCCTTTTTTCCCCGGCACGAGTGGCAATCAGCTCATAGAAACCATAAATGGATTTATTTTGGATTTTTTTTTGCTCTGTACAACTTTAATGAGAAATCTCAGAAACAACAAAAAAAAAAATCAAAATTTTGGGCTCATCCTGGAATTTCCCTTTTTTTATTTTACATTTTTCCCATCGGAATTATCAAAATATTTTCATTTTTGGGGGATTTTTTTGGGATTTTGGGGGATTTTTTTGGGATTTCTTTGGGGGTTTTTGGGATTTTTCTTTTTTTGGGATCGGCTCCGAGAGTTTGGAATTTTTATTTTTGGGATTCAAAAAATTCAAGGGGAATGAAAAGAAATTAAAATTTCCAGAATTTTGGGGGAAATTTTGGTAAATTCAAACTTTTTTACAAAATAATTCAATTTTTAAGGCAAAAATTCCTCTATTTTTGGCAAAATTTCTCTTTTTTTTGGCAAAAAATATTTTTTTATTGGGTAAAAATTCCTTTTCTGGGGTCATAAATTCAATTTTTTTTCAAAAATTCCTCTATTTGGGGCAAAATTTCATTTTTTGGGAAAAACTTTCAATTTATTTTGGAAAAAATTCAAAATTTTTTTAAATATTCAAAATTTATCAGCAAAAAATTAAATTTTTTTTCTGCAAAATTTCCCTCTTTTTGGCAAAAAATTTCCTCTTTTTCTGGGGAAAAATTCAAATTTTTTACAAATATTTCTCTTTTTTGGGCAAAAATTCAAAATTTTTCTGCATAAATTCTGTGTTTTTAAAAAAATCACTTTTTGGGCAAAAATTCAATGTTTTGGCGTAAAAATTCAAATTTCTTTCTGACAAAATATCCTATACTTTTGGGGTAAAAAATTCGAATTTCTTTGGGCAAAAATTCCTTTTTTTGGTAAAAATTCGTCTTTTATTGGCAAAAATTCAATTTTTTTCTACAAAAAATTAATCTTTTCTTTTAAATGCCACTTTTTTGGCAAAAAATTCAGGGTTTTTTCTCAAAAATTCTATTACTTATTTTGGCAAAAATTCAAATTTTTTTCTGGTAAAATGCCTGGCGGTCTTGGGACAAATTTTTTATTTTTTTGGTAAATTACCTCCTTTTTTGGGCGAAAATTCCTCTCTTTTTTTGCAAAAATTCATAATTTGGGGGTGGGGGACAAAAATTCAATCTTTTTTTTCCGAAAAAAATCAAATTTTTCCCACAAAAAATCCCAATTTTGGGGGCAAAATTCCCATTTTCTCCCCTCGCGTTCGGCGTCGCTTCCGCGCGGATCCTCCCGCCCTCACGGCGCCCTCGGGAACTCTCGGAAATGCTCGGAAACCTTCGGGAACTCTCGGAAATGCTCGGAAACCTCGGACTCGGGGAGCCTCGGAACCTCGGAAACCTCGGAAACCTCGGAGCGGCGGGGAGCCTCGGAACGTCAGGAACGCGTCGGAAGGGGAGCCCTCGGACGGCGGGGAGCCCTCGGAACCGTCGGAAGCCGGCGGGGAGCCTCGGATCGGGAACCGTCAACGAACGTCGGGGAGCCCTCGGGAACCGCGGGAAGCCTCAGGGCCTCGGGAACCGGGGTCTCGGAAGCCTCAGGGAGCCGTCGGAACCGGCGGAGCCTCGGTAATGGCGGGAGCCCTCGGGAACCGTCGGAAGCCTCGGAAGACCTCGGGACCCGGGGTCTCGGGAACTGCGCGGGGGAGCCCTCGGGAACCGTCGGAAGCCATCGGAAGAGCCCTCGGAAACCGTCGGAAGAACCCTCAGGAGCCCTCGGGAACCGGCGGGGGAGCCCTCGGGAACCGGTGGGAGCCCTCGGGAACCGGCGGTGACCCTCGGGAACGGGCAGGGGAGCCCTCGGAACGTGGAGAAACCGCTCGGAACGGGGATCTGGGAACGCAGGGGAGCTCGGGAGCGGCAGAACCGGGGGGACGTCGGAGCCGGCGGAAGGCCGTCGGAGCCCTCGGAGGGGAAGCCGTCGGGAACCGTCGGGGGAGCCCTCAGGAACGCTCGGAAACCTTCGGGAACTTGAGGGGGAGCCCGCGGGAACCGGCGGGGTCTGGCGGGAACCGGCGGGAGAGTCCTCGGGAACCGGCGGGGGAACGCTCGGGAGCTCTCGGGAACCGGTAGGGGCAACCTTCAGGAACCGTCGGGGGAGCCCTCGGGAACCGTCAGGGGAGTGCTCGGGAACCGTCGGGATCTGGCGGGAACCGGAGGGGGGAGCCCTCGGGAACGGAGCCCTCGGGAACCGTCAGGGGAGTGCTCGGGAACCGTCGGGATCTGGCGGGAACCGTCGGGGGAGCCTCGGGAACCGGCAGAAACCATCGGGGAAGCCGGAGGGAACCGGTGGGATCTGACGGGAACCGTCGGGAGAGCCCGGGAAACGTCAGGATAGCCCTCAGGAGCGCTCGGGACCCGTCGGGAACTGTCGGAAGGGCCCTCGGAAGCCCTCGGGAGCGCTCGGGAAGCGTCGGGGGAGCGCTCGGGAACGGAGCCTCGGGAACCATCAGGGAGCGCTCGGGAACCGTCGGGATCTGGCGGGAACCGGAGGGGGGGAGCCCTCGGGAACCGGCAGAAACCATCGGGGAAGCCGGCGGGGAACCGGTGGGATCTGACGGGAACCGTCGGGAGAGCCCGGGAAACGTCAGGATAGCCCTCAGGAGCGCTCGGGACCCTTCGGGAACTGTCGGAAGGGCCCTCGGAAGCCCTCGGGAGCGCTCGGGAAGCGTCGGGGGAGCGCTCGGGAGCCTTCGGGAGTGCTCGGGAGCCTTCGGGAGTGCTCGGGGCAGGCGGAGCTTTGGCGGGCGAGGAGCGGCCTCGGAGCCGAAGCGCTTCGGGTCCCGCCGGGAGCGCGCGCGGCCGGGCCCGAGCCGGGCTTGGGTTAATTGGGCCTCGGCCGGGCCGGGAGGCGGTGCCGGAACGCTACAGAAAAATATAAAATAAAATAGGGGGAAAGGGAGATAAAACGTAAAATGAAAATTAAAAAAAAATAATAAATAATGCGAAATAAAAAAAGGGGAAAAAAAGGAAATAATGCGAAAGGAGAATAAAAAAATAAGAATGAGAATAAAATGGGGAAGGAAATAAAAAAAATAAAAGAAGAAATAAATAAAAGGGAAAAAAATGAAATGGGGGAAGGGAAATAAAAAGAAAAAAGAAATAAAATGGGGAAAAAAAAGAATAATGGGGAAGAAGGGAAAAATAAAAGAGAAGAAAAAAAGGGGGAAGGAAGAAATGAAGAAAAAGAGGAAATGAAATGGGGGAAAGGAAGGGAATTTTAAAAATTAAATTAAATTAAATTGGGGAAAAATACAAAATAAAATGGGGGAAAGAAAGGGAAAAATAAGGAAATGAAATGGGGGAAAGAAAGGGGGAAAATACAAAATAAAATAGGGGAAGGGAAGGGAATTTTAAAAAATAAAATTAAATGAAATTAAATAGGGGGAAATACAAAATGAAAATGGGGGAAAGAAAGGGGGAAAATACAAAATAAAATGGGGAAAAGGAAGGGGAAGAGAATTTTAAAAAATAAAATTAAATGAAATTAAATAGGGGGAAAGTACAAAATAAAATGGGGGAAAGAAAGGGAAAAAGAAAAAAAATTGGGGAAATGAAATGGAGGAAAGGAAGGGAATTAAAAAAATTAAATAGGGTGGGGAATTAAAATTAAATAAAATGGGGAAAAGAAAAAATAATACAAAATAAAATGGGGGAAAGAAAGGGAAAAATAAGGAAATAAAATGGGGGAAAGAAAGGGGAAAAGAAAAAAAAACCAAAATAAAATGGGGAAAAGAAAAGGAAAAAAATATTTAAAATAAAATTAAATAGGGAAAAGAAAGAGGGGAGAATACAAAATAAAAAGAAGCAAAAGGGAAAAAATAGGAAATTAAATGGGGGAAAGGGAAAAATAAAAAATACAAAATAAATGGGGAAAAAGAAAGGGAAAATAAAATGAAATTAAACAGAGGAAAGAAATGGGGGAAAAAAGGAAAATAAAGAGAAAAAAGTTGGAAAAGTTGGGGAAAAAAGGAAAAATGTAAAAAGTGGGAAAAAATAGAAAAAAATTTTAAAAGTGGTGGAAAATGGGGAATAAGGAGAGAAAAAGGGGCAAAAATAGAGAAAAAAAAGGGAAAAAAGAGAAAAAAATTTTAAAAGTCGGGAATAAAACAGGAAAAAAGAGAAAAAATATAAAAAGTGCGGAAAAAATGGTAAAAAAAGAAGGAAAGGCCAAAGCAGCTGAGGAAAATTTTGGAATTTCAAAATTTTGGAATTTCAAAATTTTGGAATTCCACTCCCGGGATTTTGGGAGATTCCAACTGGGGAGGGGAAAAAAAAAGAAAAATTTTGATTTAAAAAAGTGGAAAAATGTGAAAATTCTCCCAAATTTGGGATTTTTTTTTGGGAATTGCAGCGTGGGAATGGAGGGCCCTGGCCAGGAATTGGTTAATTTGAAATTTGAATTGATTTAAACTTTATTTTTGTTCATTTTATTTATTTTATTTGTATTTCTTTTTATTTTTTATTTTCATTTTTCTTTATTTTATTTTTATTTTTTAATTTTTTAAAATTTATTTAAATTTTTTCTAGATATTTTTAATTTAATTGAATTTAATTAGAATTTTATTCACCTTTAACATGTATTTAAAAGGCTTTCCTTCCATTTTCCTTAAATATTTTAACTCAATTTTTAAACTTCTTTTAAATAATTTTGATCGATTTTTTAATTTCTTTTAAATAATTCCATTTAATTCTTTATTCCTTTTAAATATTTTAAAAATTTGCTTTTATTTTTTTAGAATATTTTTGAAATCTCCTTTTTATTCCTTTGAAAATATTTTTGAAATTTATCTTTCTTTACAATATTTTTTAAATTTATCCTTTATTCGTTGTAAATTTTTTAACTTATTTTTTATTTCTTTAAAATTTTTTAAAATTTATTTTGATTTCTTTTAAATATTTTCCATTCATCCTGAAATTGATTTTCATGTCTTGAAGTTTGAATTTTCTTCTCTATTTAACATTAGATCAAAATTCTATTTTAAATCTCCTTGGAATTTTAAATTTTAAATTAAATGTTTGATTTTTTTTCAATTTTATTTATAAAAAACTCTTTATTTTTTTAAACATTTCCCGTATTTATTTGGGGTTTTGATGATTTTTTCCCAATTTTTGATTGGGGGGAACCGATCCCTGCTGGACGTGGAGCAGCGGCCCCGGTTGGGGACACCGAGGGGACACTGAGGGGACACCAAAGGGGACCCCAAGGTGACACCGAGGGGACACAAAGGGGACCCCAAGGGGACACCAAGGTGACACCAAAGGGGAGACCCAAGGTGACACCGAGGGTGACACCAAAGGGGACCCCAAGGTGACACCAAAGGGGACCCCAAGGTGACACCGAGGGGACACCAAGGTGACACCAAAGGGGACCCCAAGGGGACACCAAAGGGGACCCCAAGGTGACACCAAAGGGGACCCCAAGGTGACACCAAAGGGGACCCCAAGGTGACACCGAGGGGACACCAAAGGGGACCCCAAGGTGACACTGAGGGGACACCAAAGGGGACCCCAAGGTGACACCAAGGGGACACCAAAGGTGACACCAAAGGGAACCCCAAGGTGACCACTGAGGGGACCCAAAGGTGACTCCAAAGGAGACCCCCAAGGTGACACTGAGGGGACCCCAAGGTGACACCGAGGGGACCCCAAGGTGACACCAAGGTGACACTGAGGGGACCCAAAGGTGACCCAAAGGTGACACTGAGGGGACACCAAAGGGGACACCAAAGGGGACCCCAAGGTGACACCGAGGTGACACCAAAAGAGACCCCAAGGTGACACCGAGGAGACACCAAAGGGGACCCCAAGGTGACACCGAGGGGACACCAAAGGGACCCCAAGGTGACACTGAGGGGACACCAAAGGGGACCCCAAGGTGACACCAAAGGGGACCCCAAGGTGACACCAAGGGGACACCAAAGGTGACACCAAGGGGACACCGAGGGGACACCAAAGGTGACACCAAAAGGGACCCCAAGGTGACACCAAAGGGGGACCCAAGGTGACACCAAGGGGACACCAAAGGTGACACCAAAGGGGACCCCAAGGTGACACCAAGGGGACACCAAAGGGGACCCCAAGGTGACACTGAGGGGACCCCAAGGTGACACCAAAGGGGACACCAAGGTGACACCGAGGGGACACCAAAGGGGACCCCAAGGTGACACCAAGGGGGACCCCAAGGTGACACCAAGGTGACACCGAGGGTGACACCAAGGGGACACCAAAGGTGACACTGAGGGGACACCAAGGTGACACCAAAGGGGACCCCAAGGTGACACTGAGGGGACACCAAAGGGGACCCCAAGGTGACACTGAGGGGACACCAAGGTGACACCAAAGGGGACCCCAAGGTGACACCAAAGGGGACCCCAAGGTGACACCGAGGGGACACAAAGGGGACCCCAAGGTGACACCAAAGGGGACCCCAAGGTGACACCAAGGGGACACCAAAGGGGACACCAAAGGTGACACCAAAGGGGACCCCAAGGTGACACCAAAGGGGACCCCAAGGTGACACCGAGGGGACACCAAAGGTGACACCAAAGGGGACCCCAAGGTGACACCGAGGGGGACCCCAAGGTGACACTGAGGGGACACCAAGGGGAGCCCCAAGGTGACACTGAGGGGACACAAAGGGGACACCAAAGGGGACCCCCAAGGTGACACCAAGGGGACACCAAGGTGGCACTGAGGGGACACCAAAGGGGAGCCCAAGGTGACACCAAAGGGGACCCCAAGGTGACACCAATGGTGACATCAAAGGTGACACCAAAGGTGAGACCCCAAAATGACACCGGAGGTGATCCCAAGGATGACATCAGTGGTGACACCAAAGTTGACACTGAAGGTGATCTGGAAGGTGACACCAAAGGTGACACTGAAGGTGACTCCAAGGGTGACACCAAAGGTGAGACCCCAAAATGACACCAGAGGTGACCCCAAAGGTGACCCCAAGGATGACATCAGTGGTGACACCAAAGGTGACACTGAAGGTGATACTGAGGGCAGCCTGAGGGTGACACTGAAGGTGACACCAAAGGTGACCCCAGTGGTGACCTGGGAGGTGACTCCAAAGGTGACCCCAAGGGTGACCCCAGTGGTGACCCCAAAAGTGGCCCTGGAGGTGAACTCAAAGGTGACCCTGAGGGCCACCCAAAGGTGACCGCAATGGTGACCTCAAAGGCAGGGTCACCACAAAGGTGACCCTGAAGGTGACATTGAAGGTGTCCCCAAAGGTGACCCTGAAGGTGACACCCAGGGTGACCACAAAGGCAGCCCTGAAGGTGTCCCCAAAGGTGACATTAAAGGCAACCTTGAAGGCAGGGTCACCACAAAGATGACCCTGAAGGTGACATTGAAGGTGTCCCCAAAGGTGGTCCCCAAAGGTGCCCCGAGGTGTAGGACCTCAAAGGTGACCCTGAGGTGCCCCCACAAAGGATGACCCCAAAGTGACCTCAGGGACCCGAGGTGACCCCAAAGGGTGACCCTGAGGGTGACCTGAGGTACCAAGGTGCCAAAGTGACCCCAGAATGACCAAAGGTGACCCCAAGGTGACCCCAAAGTGACCTGAGGATACTGAAGGACCCAAAGGTGCCCCAAGCTGCCCAAAGGCTGCCCCAAAGGTGCCCCCAAAGTGACCCTGAGGGTGACCTGAAGGTGACCCAAAGGTGCCCCCCCCCAAATGAGGTGACCCAAACCAAAGATGACCCCAAGGGTGACCTGAAGGTGACCGTGACCCGAGGTGACCAAAGTGACCCCAAAGGCACCCCAAAGGTGCCCCAAGGTGACCCACAAGTTGCCCCAAAGGTGCCCCCAAGGTGACCACAAAGGTGACCCCAAGGGTGACCAAAGGTGACCCCGAGTGACCCTAAGTTGACCCAAAGGTGCCCCAAGGTGACCACAAGGTGCCCCTGAAGGTGCCCCCAAAGGTGCCCTGAAGGTGACCTAAGGTGACCCCAAAAGTGCACCCCAAAGGTGACCCTATAGTGACTGAAGGTGCCCCAAGGTGACCACCAAGGTGACCCCAAGGGTGACTTGAAGGTGACCCCAAAGGTGACCCTGAGGTGACCTGAAGGTGACCCAAAGGCATTCCCAAAGTGACCCCAAGGGTGTCCCCCAAAGGCCCCCCAAAGGTGACCCCAAAGGCGCCCCAAGTGACCCAAAGGTGACCCCAGGTGACGAAGGTGACCACAGAGGTGCCCCCAAAGTGACCCTGAAGGTGACTCGAAGGTGCCCCCAAAGGCACCTCTCAAGGTGACCCATGAGAGTGTACCTCCAAGGTGACCCAAAGACTCCCAAGGTGACCCCCAAAGTGCATCCCCAAGTGACACCCCAAAGATGACCCCAAGGTGACCAGAAGGTGACCCAAAGGTGTCCCCAAAGTGACCCCAAAGTGTCCCAAAGGCGCCCCAAAGGTGACCCCAAAGGTGACCAGAAGGTGACCCCAAGGTGTCCCCAAAGTGACCCCAAAGGCGCCCCCAAGGTGACCACAAAGGTGACCAGAAGGTGACCCAAAGGTGTCCCCAAAGGTGCCCAAAAACGTCCCAAAGGTGACCCCAAAGTGTCCCAGAAGGTGACCCCAAAGTGTACCCCAAGGGTGACCCCAAGTGACCAAAGATGTCCCCAAGGTGACCCCAAAGTGTCCCAAAGGCGCCCCAAAGTGACCCCAAGGGTGACCCATAGGTGACTCGAAGGTGCCCCAAAGTTTCCCCCAAAGGTGCCCCCAAGGTGACCACAAAGGTGACCAGAAGGTGACCCAAAGGTGTCCCCAAAGTGACCCCAAAGGCGCCCCAAGGTGACCCCAAAGGTGACCAGAAGGTGACCCAAAGGCATCCCTAAAGGTGACCCCAAAGGTGCCCCAAGGTGACCACAAAGGTGACCAGAAGGTGACCCAAAGGCATCCCTAAAGGTGACCCCAAAGGCGCCCCAAGGTGACCACAAAGGACCCCGCAAGGCGACCCTGAAGGTGACCTGAATGTGCCCCAAAGGTGTCCCCAGAGTGACCCAAAGATGTCCTCAAGGTGACCCCAACGCGACCCCAAAGGTGACCCCAGGTGACTTGAAGGTGCCCCCAAAGTGACCCCAAATTTGCCCCCAAAGGTGCCCCTGAAGTGACCCCAAGGGTGACCCATAGGTGACTTGAAGGTGCCCCAAGGTGACCACCAAGGTGACCCCAAGGGTGACTTGAAGGTGACCCTGAGGGTGACCCTGGGGTGACGAGAAGGTGCCCCCAAGGTGACCCTGAGGTGACCACAAAGGTGACCCCAAGGGTGACATGAAGGTGCCCCAAAGGTGCCCCCAAAGTGACCCCAAATTTGCCCCCAAAGGTGCCCTCAAGGTGACCCAAAGGCTCCCCCAAAGTGACCCCGAGGGTGACCTATAGGTGACTGAAGGTCCCCAGGTGCCCACAAGTGACCCCAAGGGTGACTTGAAGGTGACCCTGACAGTGACCGGAAGGTGCCCCCAAGGTGACCCTGAGGGTGACCCTAGGGTGACCAGAAGGTGCCCCCAAGGTGACCCTGAGGGTGACCACAAAGGTGACCCCAAGGGTGACCCATAGGTAACTTGAAGGTGCCCCAAAGGTGACCCCGAATTTGCCCCCAAAGGTGCCCCTGAGGGTGCCCCCAAAGGTGCCCTCAAGGTGACCCAAAGGCTCCCCCAAAGTGACCCCGAGGGTGACCTATAGGTGACTTGAAGGTGCCCCAAGGTGACCACCAAGGTGACCCCAAGGGTGACTTGAAGGTGACCCCGAGGGTGACCCTAGGGTGACGAGAAGGTGCCCCCAAGGTGACCCAGAGGGTGACCCATAGGTAACTTGAAGGTGCCCCCAAGGTGACCCTGAGGGTGACCCTAGGGTGACCTGAAGGTGCCCCAAGGCGAACCCAAGGGTGACCCTGGGGTGACCCGAAGGTGCCCCCAAGGTGACCCCGAGGGTGACCCTAGGGTGACCTGAAGGTGCCCCCAAGGTGACCCTGAGGGTGACCCATAGGTAACTTGAAGGTGCCCCCAAGGTGACCCTGAGGGTGACCCCAAAGGTGCCCCCAAGGTGACCACAAATGTGACCCCAAGGGTGACCCATAGGTAACTTGAAGGTGCCCCCAAGGTGACCCTGAGGGTGACTCGAAGGTGCCCCAAAGTGACCCCAAAGTTGCCCCCAAAGGTGCCCTCAAGGTGACCCAAAGGTGCCCCCAAGGTGACCCCAAGGGTGACCCATAGGTAACTTGAAGGTGCCCCCAAGGTGACCCTGAGGGTGACCCTAGGGTGACCGGAAGGTGCCCCCAAGGTGACCCCGAGGGTGACCCTGGGGTGACCGGAAGGTGCCCCCAAGGTGACCCTGAGGGTGACCCTAGGGTGACCCATAGGTAACTTGAAGGTGACCCCTAGGGTGACCCATAGGTAACCTGAAGGTGCCCCCAAGGTGACCCCGAGGGTGACCCTGGGGTGACCGGAAGGTGCCCCCAAGTCCCCCCAGAGCTGCCCCCAAAGGTGTCCCTCCCGCCGTGTCCCCGCCGGCGGCGGCGCGGGCGGCGTTTCTGAGCCGCGTTTCCGAATGGGATTGTTGGGGTGGTTTTTTCTGTTGGTGACTGCTCCCCCCTGGCAGGATGGCACCCATGGGACGGTGGCGGCCGGGCCGAGCAGGGCCGGGCGGGGATCCCGTTAGATCTCGTTGGCGTCGCCGGCGCCGCCGCGGTGGCCGCCGTACTCACTGGAGCGCGGCGCCATGCCCAGGTACTGCTTCAGGAACTCGCTAAACCTCTTCTGGTTGTTCCACTTGCGCGCCGACTTGCGCACGCCGATGAAGCCCCCGTAGCGCTTCTGCACGCCCTGGGCCGCCCGCGCCGCGCCCGGCCGCCGCGAAATGTCCTCCCGCCCTTCCTCCTCCTCCTCCTCCTCCTCCTCCTCGCGCCGCCACTGCTGCTGCTGCTGCTGCTGCTGCTGCGGGTGGGGCTGCGCCCACGGGGACGCGCCCGAGGGCCAGGGCCGGCCCGACAGGCGGCGGGGACGCGGGGACGCTCGCAGGGTGGCGGCGCACAGCTCCCAGGTGGCGCGGGGCACGGCCTGGCCTTCGCACTCCAGGATGCAGATCTGAGGGGACAATTGGGGACAGGGTCAGGGGACAATTGGGGACAGGGTCAGGGGACAAGGGGGGACAGGGTCAGGGGACAAGGGGGGTCAGGGGACAGCTGGGGACAGGGTCAGGGGACAATTGGGGACAGGGTCAGGGGACAGTTGGGGACAGGGTGGTGGCAGCTGTGCACAGCTCCCAGGTGGCGCGGGGCACGGCCTGGCCTTCGCACTCCAGGATGCAGATCTGAGGGGACAAGGGGGGACAGGGTCAGGGGACAGCTGGGGACAGGGTCAGGGGACAATTGGGGACAGGGTGGTGGCAGCTGTGCACAGCTCCCAGGTGGCGCGGGGCACGGCCTGGCCTTCGCACTCCAGGATGCAGATCTGAGGGGACAAGGGGGACAGGGTGAGGGGACAATTGGGGACAGGGTCAGGGGACAATGGGGGACAGGGTCAGGGACAGTGACCCTTGGGTGGTGGCAGTGCACAGCTCCCAGGTGGCACAGGGCACAGCTTGGGTGCAGATCTGAGGGGACAATTGGGGACAGGGTCAGGGGGCCGTAGTGACCCTCAGGGCACAGCTTGGGTGCTGATCTCAGGGGACAATTGGGGACAGGGTCAGGGGGCCATGCCGGGGCGGTGAGGAGTGGTTGGGGGAATGGCAGTGTCACCCTAACACCCAACACCCATCCTGACATCAACACCCATCCTGACACCCAACGCCACACTGACACCCATCCCGACACCAACACCCATACTGACACCGACACCCATCCCAACACCCATCCTGACACCCAACGCCACACTGACACCCATCCCAACACCCATCCCAACACCCAACACAGCACTGACACCCATACTGACACCGACACCCACACCAACACCCATCCCGACACCCAACGCCACACTGACACCCATACTGACACCGACACCCATCCCGACACCCAACGCCACACTGACACCCATCCCAACACCCATCCCAACACCCATCCCGACACCCAACGCCACACTGACACCCACGCCCTGTTGGAAGCTCCCACGGGACGGTGTCGGCAGCTCCCCCGAGCATCCCCGGATGGGACAGTGGAGGTTGGATGGGATGGTGGAGGTGGCACATGATGGAGGTTGGATGGGACGGTGGAGGTGGGATGGGACGGTGGAGGTGGGATGGGATGGGATGGAGGAGGTGGGATGGGATGGAGGAGGTGGGACGGGATGGAGGTTGGATGGGACAGTGGAGGTGGGATGGGATGGTGGAGGTGGGACACGATGGAGGTTGGATGGGACGGTGGAGGTTGGATGGGACGGTGGAGGTGGCACATGACGGAGGTTGAATGGGACGGTGGAGGTGGGACGGTGGAGGTGGGATGGGACGGTGGAGGTGGGACACGGTGGAGGTTGGATGGGACGGTGGAGGTGGGACAGTGGAGGTTCGGATGGGACAGTGGAGGTGGGACATGATGGAGGTTGGATGGGACGGTGGAGGTGGGATGGGATGGAGGAGGTGGGACAGGATGGGATGGAGGTGGGACAGGATGGAGCGAGGACAAGTCCTTTTGTGGTGCCACCAAACCCACCATGGTCGTGTCTCATCCCTTTCCAGGCCAGATAGGACACACAAAGTCCTTTCTGTGGTGCCACCAAACCCACCAGGGTTGGGTCTCATCCCCTTCCAAGCCAGACATGGACACAGACACAGATCCAGGCCTGCTGTGGGGTTTTGGTGCCACCAAACCCACCAGGGTTGGATCATGTTCCTTTCCAGCCCAGACAGGACACGGAAATTCCATTTTTGGTGCCACCAAACCCACCAGGGTTGGATCATGTTCCTTTCCAGCCCAGACAGGACATGGAAATTCCATTTTTGGTGCCACCAAACCCACCAGGGTTCTGGTGGTTCCAGGCCAGACAGGACATGGAAATTCCATTTTTAGGTGCCACCAAACCCACCATGGTCGCGTCTCATCCCTTTCCTGGTTGGACAGGACATGGAAATTCCATTTTTTGGGGCCATCAAACCCTCCACGCTTGGATCATGTTCCTTTCCAGCCCAGACAGGACACAGAAATTCCATTTTTGGTGCCACCAAACCCACCATGGTCGTGTCTCATCCCTTTCCAAGCCAGACAGGACACAGAAAGTCCTTTTGTGGTGCCACCAAACCCACCATGGCTGTGTCTCATCCCTTTCCTGGTTGGACAGGACATGGAAATTCCATTTTTGGTGCCACCAAACCCACCATGGTCGTGTCTCATCCCTTTCCTGGTTGGACAGGACATGGAAATTCCATTTTTTGGTGCCACCAAACCCACCAGGGTTGGATCATGTTCCTTTCCAGCCCAGACAGGACATGGAAATTCCATTTTTGGTGCCACCAAACCCACCAGGGTTCTGGTGGTTCCAGGCCAGAATGGACATGGAAATTGCTTTTGTGGTGCCACCAAACCCACCAGGGTTGGATCATGTTCCTTTCCAAGCCAGACAGGACATGGACATGGCCCTGTCCTTCTTGTGGGGCTTTGGTGCCACCAACCCCACCATGGTCGTGTCTCATCCCTTTCCTGGTTGGACAGGACACGGAAATTCCATTTTTGGTGCCACCAAACCCACCAGGGTTGGATCATGTTCCTTTCCAGCCCAGACAGGACACGGAAATTCCATTTTTGATGCCACCAAAGCCACCAGGGTTCTGGTGGTTCCAGGCCAGAATGGACATGGAAATTGCTTTTGTGGTGCCACCAAACCCACCAGGGTTGGGTCTCATCCCTTTCCAGGTTAGCCAGGACACACAAAGTCCTTTTGTGGTGCCACCAAACCCAGCACCAGTGGAAAACCATCCAGGAGAAGATCATGGCAGACCCAAACTCGGTGAGCTCCAGGAGGATCCGTGGGTGAACATCTCAGGAGGGAAGGGTTGTCCTCATCTCCATCCCGACATCTCCATGGTGGTGGGACCCTTCAGTCCAGGTGGGGATCCCCATCCTCTCCTCACGCCCTCAAATCCATTTTTGGTCCTTTTCACCCCAAACCACCCCTGGGTCCATCCCGTTCCTCACAGCAGCTCCATCTTCCCGTGGTTCCTCCACCCAAGGACAAATCTGGGATTTGTTCCTGGAAATTCACCAAAATCTCCTTTTTTTGCCCCAAAAACCTGAGGAACTCCCATGGCTTGGGGACATCTGGAGGTCTCATGGTCCCCAAACCTCTGCAGAACCTCTCTCCACCTTGGTGCCACCACCCAAGGACAAATCTGGGATTTCCTCCTGGAAATTCACCAAAATCTCCTTTTTTTGCCCCAAAAACCTGAGGAACTCCCATGGTTTGGGGACATCTGGAGCTCTCCTGGCCCCAAAGCTCTGCAGAACCTCTCTCCACCACCTTGGTGCCACCACTGGAGGTCACCCAGGGCTGGAGCTCCTCCCGTTCTTCTCAGCCTCTCCTGAGGGCTCCTCCCAGAAAAACCCAAAACGGGCAGAATTGGCCCCAAACCAGGCGGGGGTGGGGGTTTGGTGCGGTGGCACCTTGTGGAGACACCGAGGTCCTCTCCTGGCATCTCCCATCTAAAGCAAGGCTTTAGAGGGGTCTGAGCTCCTCTCCTGGCATCTCCAAGGCTTTGGAAGGGTCTGAGGTCCTCTCCTGGTATCTCCAAGGGTTTGGAAAGGTCTGAGTGTCCTCTCCTGGTATCTCCAGGGCCTTGGGAGGATCTGAGGTCCTCTCCTGGTATCTCCCAGGCTTTGGAAGGGTCTCAGCTCCATCTCCAAGGCTTTGGAAGGGTCTGAGGTCCTCTCCTGGCATCTCCAAGGGTTTGGAAAGGTCTTGGTGTCCTCTCCTGGTATCTCCAGGGCTTTGGAAGGGTCTGAGGTCCTCTCCTGGTATCTCCAAGGGTTTGGGATGGTCTGAGCTGAGCTGAGGTCCTCTCCTGGCATCTCCAAGGCTTTAGAGGGGTCTGAGGTCCTCTCCTGGTATCTCCAGGGCTTTGGAAGGGTCTGAGGTCCATTCCTGGTATCTCCAGGGCTTTGGAAGGGTCTGAGGTCCTCTCCTGGCATCTCCAGGGCTTTGGAAGGGTCTGAGGTCCTCTCCTGGTATCTCCAAGGCTTTGGAATGGTCTCAGCTCCATCTCCAAGGCTTGGGAAGGGTCTGAGGTCCTCTCCTGGTATCTCCAGGGCTTTGAGAGGGTCTGGGTGTCCTCTCCTGGTATCTCCAAGGTTCTGGAAGGATCTGAGTGTCCTCTCCTGGTATCTCCAAGGTTTTGGAAGGGTCTGAGGTCCTCTCCTGGCATCTCCAAGGCTTTGGGAGGGTCTGAGGTCCTCTCCTGGTATCTTCAAGACTTTGGAAAGGTCTGAGGTCCTCTCCTGGCATCTCCAGGGCTTTGGAAGGGTCTGAGGTCCTCTCCTGGCATCTCCAAGGCTTTGGAAGGGTCTGAGGTCCTCTCCTGGTATCTCCCAGGCTTTGGAAGGGTCTCAGCTCCATCTCCCAGGCTTTGGAAAGGTCTGAGGTCCTCTCCTGGCATCTCCAAGGCTTTGGAATGGTCTCAGCTCCATCTCCCAGGCTTGGGAAGGGTCTGAGGTCCATTCCTGGTATCTCCAGGGCTTTGGGAGGGTCTGAGTGTCCTCTCCTGGTATCTCCAAGGGTTTGGGATGGTCTGAGCCGAGCTGAGGTCCTCTCCTGGCATCTCCAGGGCTTGGGAAGGGTCTGAGGTCCTCTCCTGGCATCTCCATGGTTCTGGAAGGATCTGAGGTCCTCTCCAGGTATCTTCAAGACTTTGGAAAGGTCTGAGGTCCTCTCCTGGTATCTCCAGGGCTTTGGAATGGTCTCAGCTCCATCTCCAGGGCTTTGGAAGGGTCTGAGGTCCATTTCTGGCATCTCCAAGGCTTTGGGAGGACCTGAGCTGCCTCTGCCAACATCTCCAAGGCTTTGGGAAGGTCTAAGGTCCTCTCCTGGCATCTCCAGGACCTTGGGAGGGTCTGAGTGTCCTCTCCTGGTATCTCCAAGGGTTTGGGAGGGTCTGAGCCGAGCTGAGGTCCTCTCCTGGTATCTCCAAGGCTTTGGGAAGGTCTAAGGTCCTCTCCTCGCATCTCCAGGACCTTGGGAGGGTCTGAGTGTCCTCTCCTGGTTTCTCCAAGGTTCTGGAAGGCTCTGAGCTTCATCTCCAAGGCTTTGGGAGACTCTCAGGTCCTCTCCCGGTATCTCCAGGGGTTGGGAAGGGTCTGGGTGTCCTCTCCTGGTATCTCCAAGGTTCTGGAAGGATCTGAGGTCCTCTCTGGGTATCTCCAAGGCTTGGGAAGGGTCTGAGGTCCTCTCCTGGCATCTCCAGGGGTTTGGGAGGGTCTGAGTGTCCTCTCCAGGTATCTCCAAGGTTCTGGAAGGATCTGAGCTGCATCTCCAAGGCTTTGGAAGCGTCTGGGCTGAGCTGAGGTCCTCTCCTGGCATCTCCCAGGCTTTGGGAGGGTCTCAGCTCCATCTCCAAGGCTTTGGAAGGGTCTGAGGTCCTCTCCTGGTATCTCCAGGGCTTTGAGAGGGTCCAGGTGTCCTCTCTTGGTATCTCCAAGGGTTTTGAAAGGTCTGAGCTGCATCTCCAAGGCTTTGGAAAGGTCTCAGGTCCATTCCTGGTATCTCCAGGGGTTTGGGAGGGTCTGGGTGTCCTCTCCTGGTATCTCCAAGGTTCTGGAAGGGTCTGAGGTTTTTCTCCAGAGCCCCAGGAGATGCCAAATCCCACCAGGAGGTTCCTCCAGCCCATCCTGGTATGGGATCGTCACCTTCACTAAGGACCATCCCAGTGACAGTGACAGTGACACAGTGACAGTGACACAGTGACAATGACAGTGACACAGTGACAGTGACAGTGACACAGTGACAGTGACACAGTGACAATGACAGTGACAGGGACAGTGACAGTGACACAGTGACAGGGACAGTGACAGTGACAGTGACACAGTGACAGTGACACAGTGACAGTGACAGTGACACAGTGACAGTGACACAGTGACAATGACAGTGACAGTGACAGTGACAATGACAGTGACAGTGACAGTGACACCGTGACAATGACAGTGCCAGGGACAATGACAGTGACACAGTGACAGAGACAGGGACAGTGACAGTGACACAGTGACAGTGACACAGTGACACAGTGACAGTGACACAGTGACACAGTGACACAGTGACACAGTGACAGTGACAGTGACAGTGACAGTGACACAGTGACAGTGACACAGTGACAGTGACAGTGACACAGTGACAGTGACAGTGACAGTGACACAGTGACAGTGACACAGTGACAGTGACACAGTGACACAGTGACAGTGACAGTGACAGTGACACAGTGACACAGTGACACAGTGACAGTGACAGTGACACAGTGACAGTGACACAGTGACAGTGACAGTGACAGTGACACAGTGACAGTGACACAGTGACACAGTGACAGTGACACAGTGACACAGTGACACAGTGACACAGTGACAGTGACAGTGACAGTGACAGTGACACAGTGACAGTGACACAGTGACAGTGACACAGTGACAGTGACACAGTGACACAGTGACAGTGACAGTGACAGTGACACAGTGACACAGTGACACAGTGACACAGTGACAGTGACACAGTGACAGAGTGACACAGTGACACAGTGACAGTGACACAGTGACAGTGACACAGTGACAGTGACACAGTGACACAGTGACAGTGACACAGTGACAGTGACAGTGACAGTGACACAGTGACAGTGACACAGTGACAGTGACAGTGACACAGTGACACAGTGACAGTGACACAGTGACACAGTGACACAGTGACAGTGACAGTGACACAGTGACACAGTGACAGTGACACAGTGACACAGTGACACAGGGACAGTGACAGTGACACAGTGACAGTGACAGTGACACAGTGACACAGTGACAGTGACAGTGACAGTGACAGTGACAGTGACAGTGACACAGTGACACAGTGACAATGACAGTGACAGTGACACAGTGACAATGACAGTGACAGGGACAGTGACAGGGACAGTGACACATTGACAGTGACACAGTGACAGTGACAATGACACAGCGACAGTGACAGTGACACAGTGACAGTGACACAGTGACAGTGACACAGTGACAGTGACAGTGACAGGGACACAGTGACAGGGACACAGTGACACAATGACAGTGACAATGACAGTGACAGTGACACAGTGACAGCAGGTGCCCCCCCCTCAATCCCCAAGTGTCCCCAAATTCCCCAGCAGAGGGAAAATGGCGCCCAGACCCCTCAGGGCCTGGGGACAAGGGGACACTGCTGTCACTCAGGGTGTCCCCAGGTGACACTGCTGTCCCTCAGGATGTCCCCAGTAGGTGACACTGCTGTCCCTCAGATCCCTGGCATGGTGACACTGCTGTATCTCAGGATGTCCCCCAGACCCCATATCCCCCGGGTGTGGGGACAAGGGACAGCAGTGGTGGCACTCTCAATGTCCCCCAGATCCCCTGTGCATGGTGACAGGTGACACGGGTGTCACTCCCGATGTCCCCCAGACCCCAGATCCTCCAGGCATGGGGACAAGGGACAGCAGTGGTGGCACTCTCAATGTCCCCCAGATCCCCTGTGCATGGTGACACAGGTGTCACTCCCAATGTCCCCAGCAGGTGACACTGGTGACACTCAGGATGTCCCTCAGCCCCCTGTGCATGGTGACAGTGTGACACGGGTGTCACTCCCAATGTCCCCAGGAGGTGACACTGGTGTCACTCAGGATGTCCCCCAGACCCTCGTGCATGGTGACAGGGTGACACTGGTGTCACTCCCGATGTCCCCCAGACTCCAGATCCTCCAGGCATGGGGACAAGGGACAGCAGTGGTGGCACTCAGGATGTCCCCAGCCCCTGTGCACGGTGACAGGGTGACACTGGTGTCACTCCCGATGTCCCCAGCAGGTGACACTGCTGTCACTCCCGATGTCCCCCAGACTCCAGATCCCCCAGACATGGGGACAGGGGACACTTGGTGGCTCTCCTGATGTCCCCAAATTCCAGCAGAAGGAAAGGGGTGCCCAGACCCCCTGGGCATGGGGACAGGGGACAGCGGTGGTGGCACTCCCAATGTCCCCCAGACCCCAGACCCCCCAGGCATGGGGACAAGGGACAGCAGTGGTGGCACTCTCAATGTCCCCAGCAGGTGACACTGGTGACACTCAGGATGTCCCCCAGCCTCCCGTGCATGGTGCCAGGTGACACTGGTGTCACTCCCGATGTCCCCCAGACTCCAGATCCCCCAGACATGGGGACAAGGGACACTTGGTGGCACTCAGGATGTCCCCCAGACCCCAGATCCTCCAGGCATGGGGACAAGGGACAGCAGTGGTGGCACTCCCAATGTCCCCCAGATCCCCCGTGCATGGTGCCAGGTGACACTGGTGTCACTCCCGATGTCCCCCAGACTCCAGATTCCCCCAGACATGGGGACAGGGGACACTTGCTGTCACTCCCGATGTCCCCCAGACCCCAGATCGCACAAGTGTGGGGACAAGGGACAGCAGTGGTGGCACTCTCAATGTCCCCCAGCCCCTGTGCATGGTGACAGGGTGACACTGGTGTCACTCCCGATGTCCCCAGCAGGTGACACTGGTGTCACTCAGGATGTCCCCCAGACTCCAGATCCCCCAGGTGTGGGGACAGGGGACACTGGTGGCACTCCGGATGTCCCCAAATTCCAGCAGAAGGAAAGGGGTGCCCAGACCCCTGGGCATGGGGACAGGGGACAGCGGTGGTGGCACTCCTGATGTCCCCCAAACCCTCCAGGCATGGGGACAGGGGACACGGGTGTCACTCCCGATGTCCCCCAGACTCCAGATCCCCCAGGCATGGGGACAAGGGACAGCAGTGGTGGCACTCCCAATGTCCCCCAGATCCCCTGTGCATGGTGACACAGGTGTCACTCCTGATGTCCCCAGCAGGTGACACTGGTGACACTCAGGATGTCCCCCAGCCTCCCGTGCATGGTGCCAGGTGACACGGGTGTCACTCCCAATGTCCCTCAGACTCCAGATCCCCCAGACATGGGGACAAGGGACACTTGGTGGCACTCTCAGTGTCCCCCAGACTCCAGATTCCCCCAGACATGGGGACAGGGGACACTTGGTGGCACTCAGGATGTCCCCAATGTCCCCAGCCCCCCCAGGATGTCCCCAGCCCCTCGGCACAGTGACAGGGTGACAGTGGGGTGACAATGGGGTGACAGTGGGGTGACAGGGGTGTCACTCACGAGCAGGTGGAGGCGGTGGCTTGGTGCCAGCCGCTCGCAGTGTCACTCAGGATGTCCCCAATGTCCCCAGCCCCCCAGGTTGTCCCCAGGATGTCCCCAGTGTCACTCACGAGCAGGTCGAGGCGGTGGCGCTGTCCCAGGCGCTCGCAGTCCCTGCAGTGTCACTCAGGGTGTCCCCAGCCCCCCCAGGCATGGTGACAATGTCCCCCAGGATGTCCCCAGCCCCTCGGCACAGTGACAGGGTGACAGGGGGGTGACAGGGGGGTGACAGGGGTGTCACTCACGAGCAGGTCGAGGCGGTGTCCCTGTCCCTGTCCCAGGCGCTCGCAGTCCCTGCAGTGTCACTCAGGGTGTCCCCAGCCCCCCCAGGATGTCCCCAATGTCCCCAGTGTCCCCGGTGTCACTCACGAGCAGGTCGAGGCGGTGTCCCTGTCCCTGTCCCAGGCGCTCGCAGTGCCCGCAGTCCCTGCAGTGTCCCCAATGTCCCCAGCCCCCCCAGGATGTCCCCAATGTCCCCAGTGTCACTCACGAGCAGGTCGAGGCGGTGTCCCTGTCCCTGTCCCAGGCGCTCGCAGTGCCCGCAGTCCCCCCGGCAGTCCCTGTGGTGTCACTCAGGGTGTCCCCAATGTCCCCAGCCCCCCAGGTTGTCCCCAGGATGTCCCCAGTGTCACTCACGAGCAGGTCGAGGCGGTGTCCCTGTCCCTGTCCCAGGCGCTCGCAGTGCCCGCAGTCCCTGCAGTGTCCCCAATGTCCCCCAGCCCCCCAGGTGTCCCCAGGATGGTGACAGGGTGACAGTGGGGTGACAGGGGGGTGACAGGGGTGTCACTCACGAGCAGGTCGAGGCGGTGTCCCTGTCCCTGTCCCAGGCGCTCGCAGTGCCCGCAGTCCCTGCAGTGTCCCCAATGTCCCCAGCCCCCCCAGGGTGTCCCCAGGATGGTGACAGGGTGACAGTGGGGTGACAGTGGGGTGACAGGAGGGTGACAGGGGTGTCACTCACGAGCAGGTCGAGGCGGTGTCCCTGTCCCAGGCGTTCGCAGTGCCCGCAGTGTCACTCAGGATGTCCCCAATGTCCCCAATGTCCCCAGCCCCCCAGGTGTCCCCAATGTCCCCAATGTCCCCGGTGTCACTCACGAGCAGGTCGAGGCGGTGTCCCTGTCCCTGTCCCAGGCGCTCGCAGTGCCCACAGTGACACTCAGGATGTCCCCAATGTCCCCAGCCCCCCAGGTGTCCCCAGCACAGTGACAGGGTGACAATGGGGTGACAGGGGTGTCACTCACGAGCAGGTCGAGGCGGTGTCCCTGTCCCTGTCCCAGGCGCTCGCAGTGCCCGCAGTCCCTGCAGTGTCCCCAATGTCCCCAATGTCCCCAGTGTCCCCGGTGTCACTCACGAGCAGGTCGAGGCGGTGTCCCTGTCCCTGTCCCAGGCGCTCGCAGTGCCCGCAGTCCCCCCGGCAGTCCCCGCGCGCGCGGGCGCAGAGACAGAGCAGCAGCAGCAGCAGCTCCCAGAGCACGGCCCGCATGGTGACACCGGCACTGCCACCTGTGGGGACACCAAAATGTCACCAAATGTCCCAGAGCACGGCCCGCATGGTGACAGCGCCTGTGGGGACACCAAAATGTCACCAAATGTCCCAGAGCACGGCCCGCATGGTGACAGCGCCTGTGGGGACACCAAAATGTCACCAAATGTCCCAGAGCACGGCCCGCATGGTGACACCGGCACTGCCACCTGTGGGGACACCAAAATGTCACAAAATATCCCAGAAATCCCAAAAAATCCTGGGAAATTTGAAAAAATCCCAGAGCACGGCCCGCATGGTGACAGCGCCTGTGGGGACACAGGGACACAAAAACATCATAAAATATCCCAGAGCACGGCCCGCATGGTGACACCGGCACTGCCACCTGTGGGGACACCAAAATGTCACCAAAGAGATCCCAAAATGTCCCAGAGCATGGCCTGTATGGTGACAGCGCCTGTGGGGACACCAGAATGTCACCAAATGTCCCAGAGCATGGCCCGCATGGTGACAGTGCCTGTGGGGACACCAGAATGTCACCAAATGTCCCAGAGCACGGCCTGCATGGTGACACCGGCACCGTCACCTGTGGGGACACAAAAATGTCACCAAACAGATCCCAGAACATCCCAGAGCACGGCCCGCATGGTGACACCGACACCGTCACCTGTGGGGACATGGGGACATCACAATGTCACCAAAGAGATCCCAGAACACCCCAGAGCACGGCCCGCATGGTGACAGCGCCTGTGGGGACACCAAAATGTCACCAAAGAGATCCCAAAATGTCCCAGAGCACGGCCCGCATGGTGACACCGGCACTGCCACCTGTGGGGACACCAAAATGTCACCAAACAGATCCCAGAACATCCCAGAGCACGGCCCGCATGGTGACAGCGCCTGTGGGGACATCACAATGTCACCAAAGAGATCCCAAAATGTCCCAGAGCACGGCCCGCATGGTGACAGCGCCTGTGGGGACATGGGGACACCAAAATGTCACCAAATATCCCAAAAAATCCTGTGAAATTTGAAAAAATCCCAGAGCACGGCCCGAGTGGTGACACCGACACTGCCACCTGTGGGGACACCAAAATGTCACCAAATATCCCAAAATATCCCAGAGCACGGCCCGCATGGTGACAGCGCCTGTGGGGACACCAAAATGTCACCAAAGAGATCCCAGAATGTCCCAGAGCACGGCCCGCATGGTGACAGTGCCTGAGGGGACATGGGGACACTGAAAATCCCACCAAACTTTGCAAAATCCTGTGAAATCCCACAAAACACTGCAAAATCCTACAAAACCCTGGGAAACCCTGGAAAATCCTGTAAAATCCCACAAAATGCTGAGAAATCCTACAAAATCCTGCAAAATCCCACAAAAGCTGGCAAAACTCCGCAAAATCCCACAAAAATCCCTAAAACCTCAAAAAAATCCACAAAATCCTGTAAAATCCAACAAAATCCTGAGAAATCCCACAAAATCCTGCAAAACCCCGCAAAATCCTGTGAAATCCTACAAAACGCTGCAAAATCCTGCAAAACCCTGGGAAACCGTGGAAAATCCTGTAAAATCCTAAAAAATCCTGGGAAATCCCAAAAAATGCTGAAAAATATCACTAAATTTAAAAAAATCCCACAAGACCCCTCAAAATCTGAAAAAAATCCCACAAAATCCTGTGAAATCCAGCAAAACCCCACAAAATCCTGTAAAATCCCACTAAATCCCTGTAAAACCCCACAAATCCCAGCAAAACTCAGCAAAACCCCACAAAAATCCCTAAAACCTCAAAAAAAATCCACAAAATCCCGCAAAACCCCACAAATCCCTAAAAACCCTGTGAAATCCCACAAAACACTGCAAAACCCCGCAAAATCCTGTGAAATCCTACAAAACCTCATGAAATCCTGCAAAACCCTGGGAAACCGTGAAAAACCCTGTGAAATCCCACAAAATCCTGAGAAATCCCACAAAACCCCACAAAATCCTGCAAAATCCTGTGAAATCCCGCTAAATCCCTGCAAAAACCCCACAAAACTCTGTGAAATCCCACAAATCCCAGCAAAACTCTGCAAAACCCCACAAAAATCCCTAAAACCTCAAAAAAATCCACAAAATCCTGCAAAATCCTGCAAAACCACACAAATCCCTAAAAAACCCTGTGAAATCCCACAAAATCCTGAGAAATCCCACAAAACCCTGCAAAACCCCACAAAAATCCCTAAAACCTCAAAAAAATCCACAAAATCCCGCAAAATCCTGCAAAACCCCACAAATCCCTTAAAAACCCTGTGAAATCCCACAAAATCCTGAGAAATCCCACAAAACCCCACAAAAACGTCACCAAAAATAAAAGCCCACAAAATCTCGCAAAAAAACCCACAAAATCCTAAAAGAGCCCCAGAAAACTCAGTGAAACCCCACCAAAAAAACAACAAAAAAATAAACACAAAAAAACCACACAAAAAACCCAAAAAAAACCTCCACATACAAAAAAAAACCCCACAAAAAACCTCACAAAAAAACCCCCCACAAAATCTCGAAAAAAACCCCACAAAAATCCTAAAAGAGCCCCACAAAACTCAGCGAAACCCAGCAAAAAAAAACCCAAAAAAACCCACCAAAAAGACCCACAAAAAAACCCCA
The DNA here is from genome assembly GCF_028769735.1 of Zonotrichia leucophrys gambelii. Lineage (NCBI taxonomy): Eukaryota > Metazoa > Chordata > Aves > Passeriformes > Passerellidae > Zonotrichia > Zonotrichia leucophrys. The sequence goes on along the minus strand of NC_088172.1, from coordinate 113,712,036 downwards.
AAAAATCCCACAAAAAACCTCACCAAAAAAAAATCCCACAAAATCTCGCAAAAAAACCCCGCAAAATCCTAAAAGAACCCCACAACTCAATGAAACCTCACAAAAAAACCCCAAAAAAAAACCCAAAAAAACCCAGAAAAACCCCACAAAAACCCCCCAAAAAATTAAAAAAAAAAAAAACCACAAAAAACAACCCACAAAAAAACCCCAAAAAAACCCAAAAAAACCCCACAAACCCCGAACGCCCCCGCAGGGAGAGGAGCCGATCCCGGGCCGGCTCCGGGCTGTCCCGGTCCCTTCCCCGGTTCCTGTCCCGGTCCCGTCTGTCCCTGTCCCGTTCCCGGTCCCTTTACCGGCTGACCCGGTCCCGTTCCCGGTCCCGTTCCCGGCTGTCCCGGTCCCTGTCCCGGCTGCCCCGGTCCCTTTCCTGGTCCCTTTCCTGTCCCGTTCCCGGTCTCGTTCCTGGGCTGTCCCGGTCCCTTTCCTGGTCCCCGGCCTGGCTGTCCCGGTCCCTGTCCAGTTCCCGGTTCCTTTCCCAGTCCCGTTCCCGGTCCCTTTACCGGCTGTCCCCGTCCCGTTCCCGGTCCCGTTCCCGGCTGTCCCCGTCCCGTTCCCGGTCCCTTTCCCGGCTGTCCCGGTCCCTTTCCCGGTCCCTTCCCGAACTGTCCCTGTCCCGTTCCCTGTCCCAGTCCCTTTCCCGGTTCCTGTCCCGTTCCCTGTCCCTTTCCCCGTCCCTGTCCCTGTCCCTGTCCCTTTCCCGGTCCCCTTCCCAGCTGTCCCGGTCCCTTCTCGGGCCGTCCCGGTCCCAGTCCCGGTCCCTGTCCCACTCCCTGTCCCAGTCCCTTTCCCCGTCCCTGTCCCGGTCCCTTTCCCGGTCCCCTTCCCAGCTGTCCCCGTCCCTTCTCGGGCTGTCCCGGTCCCTGTCCCGGCCCCTTTCCCATTCCCGGTCTCTTTCCCGAACTGTCCCTGTCCCTTTCCTGTCCCGTTCCCGTTCCGGGGTTCTCCGATCCGGGCCCGGCCGCGCATTCCCGGCTGTTCCCGCACGGGGACAAATCCCGGTCCTGCCCCGGGGGCGGCTCTGGGGACGAGCCAGCCCTGACATTGTCACTGCGTCACTGCGTCACTGTGTCACTGTGTCACTGTCATTGTCACTGTCACTGTGTCACTGTCATTGTCACTGTCACTGTGTCACTGTGTCATTGTCACTGTCATTGTCCGTGTCATTGTCACTGTCACTGTCACTGCCATTGTCACTGTCACTGTCACTGTGTCACTGTCATTGTTATTGTCATTGTCACTGTGTCACTGTGTCCCTGTGTCACTGTGTCACTGTCCCTGTGTCATCGTCACTGTGTCACTGTCACTGTGTCACTGTCACTGTGTCACTGTCACTGTCACTGTCATTGTGTCACTGTCACTGTGTCTGTGTCTCTGTCACTGTCACTGTCACTGTCCCTGTGTCACTGTCACTGTGTCACTGTCACTGTGTCACTGTCACTGTGTCACTGTCACTGTCACTGTGTCACTGTCACTGTGTCACTGTCACTGTCACTGTGTCACTGTCACTGTCACTGTGTCACTGTCACTGTGTCACTGTCACTGTGTCACTGTCACTGTGTCACTGTGTCACTGTGTCACTGTGTCACTGTGTCACTGTCACTGTGTCACTGTCATTGTCATTGTGTCACTGTCACTGTGTCACTGTCACTGTGTCACTGTCACTGTCACTGTGTCACTGTGTCACTGTGTCACTGTGTCACTGCCACTGTGTCACTGTCACTGTGTCACTGTGTCATTGTGTCACTGTCACTGTCACTGTGTCTGTGTCACTGTCACTGTGTCACTGTCACTGTGTCACTGTCACTGTCACTGTGTCACTGTCACTGTGTCACTGTGTCACTGTCACTGTCACTGTCACTGTGTCACTGTCACTGTGTCACTGTCACTGTCACTGTGTCACTGTCACTGTGTCACTGTGTCACTGTCACTGTCACTGTCACTGTGTCACTGTCACTGTGTCACTGTCACTGTCACTGTGTCACTGTCACTGTGTCACTGTCACTGTTATTGTCACTGTCACTGTGTCACTGTCACTGTCACTGTGTCACTGTCACTGTGTCACTGTGTCACTGTCACTGTGTCCCTGTCCCTGTCATTGTCCCCGTCCCAGGAGGGTCCAGCCGGGATTGCTGGAACGGGAGCGCGAGGCCCAGAGAATTCCCACAGGATTCCCACAGGATTCCCAGAGAATTCCCATGAAATTCCCAGAGAATTCCCACAGGATTCCCCATAAAATTCCCACAAAATTCCCACAGAGTTCCCTCAGGATTCCCACAGAGTTCCCACAGAATTCCCACAGGATTCCCATAAAATTCCCATAAAATTCCCACAGAATTCCCACAGAATTCCCACAAAATTCCCACAGAATTCCCACAGGATTCCCACAGGATTCCCACAGAATTCCCACAGGATTCCCTCAGGATTCCCACAGGATTCCCATAAAATTCCAACAAAATTCCCACAGGATTCCCACAGAATTCCCATAAAATTCCCACAGGATTCCCACAGGATTCCCACAGAATTCCCACAAAATTCCCACAAAATTCCCACAGGATTCCCATAAAATTCCCACAGCATTCCCACAGAATTCCCATAAAATTCCCACAGGATTCCCACAAAATTCCCACAAGATTCCCATAAAATTCCCACAGGATTCCCACAGAATTCCCATAAAGTTCCCACAGGATTCCCATAAAATTCCCACAAAATTCCCACAAAATTCCCACAGGATTCCCACAGGATTCCCATAAAATTTCCACAGGATTCCCATAAAATTCGCACAAGATTCCCTCAGGATTCCCACAGGATTCCCGCAGGATTCCCACAGAGTTCCCTCAGGATTCCCACAGGATTCCCTCAGGATTCCCACAGGATTCCCATAAAATTCCCACAGAATTCCTATAAAATTCCCACAAAATTCCCACAAAATTCCCACAGAATTCCCACAGGATTCCGTGTCCCAGCTGGCCGGGCCAACAGCTTTATGGGACAATGAGGGGACAGGACGGAGGTGACAGAGAGGTGACAGGACGGGGACATGGCACTGGGTTTAAGGGACAATTCAGGGCCCAGGCAGAGGGGACAGGATGGAGATGTGGCATCAGGGGAGGGGACAATGAAGGGACCAGAGAGAGGTGACAGAGAGGGACAGCAGAGGGAGATGTGGCACCGGGCTTAGGGGACAATTCAGGGACCAGGCAGAGGTGGGGATGTGGCACCAGGGGAGGGGACAATGAGGGGACAGAGAGGTGACAGAGATGGGGATGTGACACTGGGTTAAGGGGACAGTTCACGTTTGAGGCAGAGGTGACACAGATGGGGATGTGGCACCAGGGGAGGGGACAATTCAGGGGCCAGAGAGAGGTGACAGAGAAGGACAGGGGTGACGCACATGGGGACGTCACACCGGGTTTAGGGGACAATTCACGGTCCAGGCAGAGGTGACAGAGGTGGCGATGTGGCACTGAGGGAGGGACAATGAGGGGACCAGAGAGAGGGGACAGGATGGGGGTGTGGCACCAGGTTTAGGGGACCATGAGGGGACAAGGCAGAGGTGACAGAAAGGTGACAGAATGGGGATGTGGCACCGGGTTTAGGGACAATTCAGTGACCAGGCAGAGGGGACAGAAATGGGGATGTGGCACCAGGGGAGGGACAATGAGGGGACCAGGCAGAGGTGACAGAGAGGGACAGAGAAGGGGATGTGGCACTGGATTTAGGGGACAATTCAGAGTCCAGGTAGAGGGGACAGAGAGGTGACACAGATGAGGATGTGGCATCAGGTGTAAGGGACAATTCAGGGACCAGAGAGAGGTGACAGAGAGGGACAGCAGAGGGAGATGTGGCACCAGGGAAGGGGACAATGAAGGAACCAGAGAGAGGTGACACAGATGGGGATGTGACACTGGGTTTAGGGGACAGTTCATGGTTGAGGCAGAGGTGACAGAGATGGGGATGTGGCACTGGGGGAGGGACAATGAGGGGACCAGACAGAGGGGACAGAGAGGGACAACAGGGGGAGCTGCGGCACCAGGTTTAGGGGACAATCCAGGGATCAGAGAGAGGGGACAGAGGTGACACAGAGGTGACAGAGATGGGGATGTGGCACCGGGTTTAGGAGACCATGGGGGGACCAGAGAGAGGTGACAGAGAGGTGACAGAATGGGGATGTGGCACCGGGTTTAGGGGACAACTCAGAGTCCAGGTAGAGGGGACAGAGAGGTGACACAGATGAGGATGTGGCATCAGGTGTAGGGGACAATTCAGGGACCGGAGAGAGGTGACAGAGAGGGACAGCAGGGGGAGATGTGGCACCACGGAAGGGGACAATGAAGGAACCAGAGAGGTGACAGAGAGGTGACAGGAGATGGAGATGTGACACTGGGTTTAGGGGACAGTTCATGGTTGAGGCAGAGGTGACAGAAATGGGGATGTGGCACCAGGGGAGGGGACAATTCAGGGACCAGAGAGAGGTGACAGAGAGGGACAGCAGAGGGAGATGTGGCACCGGGTTTAGGGGACAATGAAGGAACCAGAGAGGGGTGACGGAGAGGTGACAGGACGGGGATGTGACACTGAGTTTAGGGGACAATTCAGGGACCAGGCAGAGGTGGGGATGTGGCACCAGGGAAGGGGACAATGAGGGGACAGAGAGGTGACAGGGATGGGGATGTGACACTGAGTTTAGGGGACAGTTCACGTTTGAGGCAGAGGTGACAGAGATGGGGATGTGGCACCAGGGGAGGGGACAATTCAGGGATCGGACAGAGGTGACAGAGAGGGACAGCAGAGGAGCTGCGGCACCAGGTTTTGGGACAATCCAGGGATCAGAGAGAGGGGACAGAGGTGACAGAGAGGGACAGAGAAGGGGATGTGGCACTGGATTTAGGGGACAACTCAGAGTCCAGGTAGAGGGGACAGAGAGGTGACACAGATGAGGATGTGGCATCAGGTTTAGGGACAATTCAGGGACCAGAGAGAGGTGACAGAGAGGGACAGCAGAGGGAGATGTGGCACCGGGCTTAGGGACAATGACGGACCAGAGAGGTGACAGGATGGAGACGTGACACTGAGTTTAAGGGACAATTCAGGGACCAGGCAGAGGTGACACAGATGGGACGTGGCACCAGGGAAGGGGACAATGAAGAAACCAGAGAGGTGACAGAGATTGGGATGTGACACTGAGTTTAGGGGACAGTTCACGTTTGAGGCAGAGGTGACAGACAAGGGGATGTGGCACCAGGAAGGGGACAATGAGGGGACCAGAGAGAGGTGACAGAGAGGGACAACAGGGGGAGATGTGGCACCAGGTTTAGGGGACAATCCAAGGATCAGAGAGAGGGGACAGAGGTGACACAGAGGGACAGAGAAGGGATGTGGCACTGGATTTAGGGGACAATTCAGAGTCCAGGTAGAGGGGACAGAGAGGTGACACAGATGAGGATGTGGCATCAGGTTTAGGGACAATTCAGGGACCAGAGAGAGGTGACAGAGAGGGACAGCAGGGGGAGATGTGGCACCGGGCTTAGGGGACAATTCAGGGACCAGGCAGAGGTGACAGGATGGGGGTGTGGCACCGGGTTTAGAGACAATTCAGGACCACACAGAGGTGACAGAGAGGGACAACAGAGGGAGATGTGACACCAGGGAAGTGACAAAGAAGGGACCAGAGAGGTGACAAGAGAAAGGATGTGACACCGGGTTTAGGGGACAGTTCACGGTCAAAGCAGAGGTGACAGAGATGGAGACGTGGCACCAGGGGAGGGGACAATCCAGGGACCGGAGAGAGGTGACAGAGAAGGACAGAGGTGACAGAGATGGGGATGCCGCACCAGATTTAGGGGACAATCCAGGGACAACACAGAGGTGACAGAGAGGGACAGAGATGGGGATGTGGCACCGGGTTTAGGGGATAATTCAGGGACCAGAGAGAGGGGACAGAGAGGTGACACTGGTGAGGGTGCAGCATCAGGTTTGGGGACAATTCAGGGTCCAGACAGAGGTGACAAGGACGGGGATGTGACACTGGGTTTAGGGGACAGTTCACAGTCCAGGCAGAGGTGACAGAGGTGACAGGATGGAGACGCGGAACCAGGGGAGGGGACAATTCAGGGACCAGGCAGAGGGGACAGAGAGGGACAGTGGTGACAGAGATGGGGATGTGGCACCGGATTTAGGGGACAATTCACAGTCCGGGTGGAGGTGACACAGATGGGACATGGCACCAGGCTTAGGGGACAATCCAGGGACCACACAGAGGTGACAGAGAGGGACAGCAGGGGGAGATGTGGCACCGGGCTTAGGGGACAATGAGGGAACCAGAGAGAGGTGACAGAAACGTGACACAGATGGGGACATGGCACTGGGTTTAGGGACAATTCAGGGACCAGGCAGAGGGGACAGGATGGCCATGTGGCACCAGCGGAGGGGACAATGAAGGGACCACACAGAGGTGACAGAGAGGGACAACAGAGGGAGATGTGACACCAGGGAAGTGACAAGGAAGGGACCAGAGAGGTGACAAGAGAAAGGATGTGACACCAGGTTTAGGGGACAGTTCACAGTCAAAGCAGAGGTGACAGGATGGAGAGGTGGCACCAGGGGAGGGGACAATCCAGGGACCGGAGAGAGGTGACAGAGAAGGACAGAGGTGACAGAGATGGGGATGCCGCACCAGATTTAGGGGACAATCCGGGGAGCACACAGAGGTGACAGAGAGGGACAGAGATGGGGATGTGGCACCGGATTAAGGGGACAATTCACAGTCCGGGTGGAGGTGACAGAGATGGGACATGGCATGGGGCTTAGGGGACAATCCAGGGACCACACAGAGGTGACAGAGAGGGACAGCAGAGGGAGATGTGGCACCGGGCTTAGGGGACAATGACGGGACCAGAGAGAGGTGACAGAGACGTGACACAGATGGGGACATGGCACTGGGTTTAGGGGACAGTTCATGGTTGAGGCAGAGGTGACAGGATGGCAATGTGACACCAGGGGAGGGGACAATGAGGGGACCACACAGAGGTGACAGAGAGGGACAACAGAGGGAGATGTGGCACCAGAGAAGTGACAAGGAAGGGACCAGAGAGGTGACAGAGAGGGACAGCAGAGGGAGATGTGACACCAGGGGAGGGGACAATGAGGGAACCAGAGAGAGGTGACGGAGAGGTGACAGGATGGGGACATGACACGGGGTTTAGGGACAATTCAGGGACCAGGCAGAGGGGACAGGATGGGGATGTGGCATCAGGGGAGGGGACCATGAGGGGACCCCAGAGAGGTGACAGAGAGGTGACAGAGATGGGGATGTGGCACCGGGGGTAGGGGACAATTCAGGGACCAGAGAGAGGTGACAGAGAGGGACAGAGGTGACACTGACGGGGATGTGGCACCAGGGAAGGACAATGAGGGGACCAGAGAGTGGTGACAGAAATGAGGATCTGGCGCCAGGTTTAGGGGACAATCCAGGGTCCAGGCAGAGGGGACAGAGAGGTGACACAGATGGGGACATGGCACCGGGTTTATGAGACCGTTTGGGGACAAGAGCGAGACGACAGAAAGGGACAGAAATGGGGATGTGGCACCGGGTTTGGGGACAATTCAGGGAGCACACAGAGGTGACAGAGAGGGACAGCAGAGGGAGATGTGACACCAGGGAAGTGACAAGGAAGGGACCAGAGAGGTGACAAGAGAAAGGATGTGACACTGGGTTTAGGGGACAGTTCACGGTCAAAGCAGAGGTGACAGGATGGAGAGGTGGCACCAGGGGAGGGGACAATTCAGGGACCGGAGAGAGGTGACAGAGAAGGACAGAGGTGACAGAGATGGGGACGCCGCACCAGATTTAGGGGACAATCCAGGGAGCACACAGAGGTGACAGAGAGGGACAGCAGAGGGAGATGTGGCACCGGATTTGGGGACAATTCACAGTCCAGGTGGAGGTGACACAGATGGGACATGGCACCGGGCTTAGGGGACAATCCAGGGACCACACAGAGGTGACAGAGAGGGACAGCAGGGGGAGATGTGGCACCGGGCTTAGGGGACAATGAGGGACCAGAGAGAGGTGACAGAGACGTGACACAGATGGGGACATGGCACTGGGTATAGGGGACAGTTCATGGTTGAGGCAGAGGTGACAGGATGGCGATGTGACACCAGGGGAGGGGACAATGAGGGGACCACACAGAGGTGACAGAGAGGGACAACAGAGGGAGATGTGGCACCAGAGAAGTGACAAGGAAGGGACCAGAGAGGTGACAGAGAGGGACAGCAGAGGGAGATGTGACACCAGGGGAGGGGACAATGAGGGAACCAGAGAGAGGTGACGGAGAGGTGACAGGATGGGGACATGACACGGGGTTTAAGGGACAATTCAGGGCCCAGGCAGAGGGGACAGGATGGTGATGTGGCATCAGGTTAAGGGGACCATGAGGGGACCCGAGAGAGGTGACAGAGAGGTGACAGAGATGGGGATGTGACACTGGGTGTAGGGGACAATTCAGGGACCAGAGAGAGGTGACAGAGAGGGACAGAGGTGACACAGATGGGGATGTGGCACCGGGGGAAGGACAATGAGGGGACCAGAGAGTGGTGACAGAAATGAGGATGTGGCACCAGGTTTAGGGGACAATCCAGGGTCCAGGCAGAGGGGACAGAGAGGTGACACAGATGGGGACATGGCACCGGGTTTATGAGACCGTTTGGGGACAAGAGCGAGATGACAGAAAGGGACAGAAATGGGGATGTGGCACCGGGTTTGGGGACAATTCAGGACAGAGAGGGACAGCAGGGGGAGATGTGGCACCGGGTTTAGGGGACAATTAAAGGACCAGAGAGGTGACAGAGATGGGGACGTGGCAGCAGAGGAGGAGGGGACACTGAGGGGACCAGAGAGAGGGGACAGACAGGGATAAGAGAGGAAGAGGTGGCACCGGGTTTAGGGGACAATCCAGGGATCAGAGGTGACAGAGAGGGACAGGACGGGGACGTGGTGCCAGGGAAGGGGACAATTCAGGGACAAGAGAGAGGTGACAGAGAGTGGCAGAGGTGACACAGATGGGGAGGTGGCACCGGGTTTAGGGGACAATTCAGGGACCACACAGAGGTGACACAAAGGGACAACAGGGGGAGATGTGGCACCGGGTTTAGGGGACAATTGGGGGACCACAGAGAGGTGACAGAGATGGGGACGTGGCACCAGGGGAGGGGACAATGAGGGGACAGAGAGGTGACAGAGATGGGGACGTGGCACCGGGTTTAGGGGACAATTTGGGGACGAGAGTGAGATGACAGAGAGGGACAGAAATGGGGATGTGGCACCAGGGACAATTCAGGGACCACACGGAGGCGACAGAGAGGGACAGGACGGGGAGGTGGCACCGAGTTTAGGGGACAATGAGGGGACCAGGCAGAGGTGACAGGGATGGGGATGTGGCACCGGGGAAGGGACAATTCAGGGGCCAGGCAGAGGTGACAGAGAAGGACAGGGGTGACGCACATGGGGACGTCACACCGGGTTTAGGGGACAATTCACGGTCCAGGTGGAGGTGACAGAAATGGGGATGTGGCACCGGGTTTAGGGGACAATCCAGGGATCAGAGGTGACAGAGAGGGACAGGACGGGGACGTGGCGCCAGGGAAGGGGACGGTTCAGGGACAAGAGAGAGGTGACAGAGAGTGGCAGAGGTGACACAGATGGGGAGGTGGCACCAGGTTTAGGGGACAATTCAGGGACCACACAGAGGTGACACAAAGGGACAACAGGGGGAGATGTGGCACCGGGTTTGGGGGACCATGGGGGGACAGAGAGAGGTGACAGAAGGGACAGGATGGGGATGTGGCACCGGGTTTAGGGGACAATTGAGGGACCACAGAGAGGTGACAGAGATGGGGATGTGGCACCGGGTTTAGGGGACAATTGAGGGACCACAGAGAGGTGACAGAGATGGGGACGTGGCACCAGGGGAGGGGACAATTAAAGGACCAGAGAGGTGACAGAGATGGGGACGAGGCACTGGGTTTAGGGGACAATTTGGGGACGAGAGCGAGATGACAGAGAGGGACAGAAATGGGGATGTGGCACCAGGGACAATTGAGGGACCACACGGAGGCGACAGAGAGGGACAGGACGGGGAGGTGGCACCGAGTTTAGGGGACAATGAGGGGACCAAACAGAGGTGACAGAGATGGGGATGTGGCACCAGGGGAGGGGACAATGAGGGGACCAGGCAGAGGTGACAGGGATGGGGATGTGGCACTGGATATAGGGGACAGTTCATGGTTGAGGCAGAGGTGACACAGATGGGGATGTGGCACCAGGGGAGGGGACAATTCAGGGACCAGAGAGAGGTGACAGAGAAGGACAGGGGTGACGCACATGGGGACGTCACAACGGGTTTAGGGGACAATTCACGGTCCAGGCGGAGGTGACAGAGATGGGGATGTGGCACCGGGGAGGGGACAATGAGGGGACCAGAGAGAGGTGACAGAGATGGGGATGTGGCACCGGGGAGGGGACAATGAGGGGACCAGAGGGAGGTGACAGAGATGGGGATGTGGCACCGGGGAGGGGACAATGAGGGGACCAGAGAGAAGGGACAGGATGGGGATGTGGCATCAGGGGAGGGGACAATGAAGGGACCAGAGAGAGGTGACAGACAGGGACAGAAGTGGGGATGTGGCATCAGGGAATGGGACAATTCAGGGGACAGAGAGGGACAGGATGGGGACGTGGCACCGGGTTTAGGGGACAATGAGGGGACCAGAGAGAGGTGACAGAAGGGACAAGGATGGGGATGTGGCACCAGGGAAGGGACAATTCAGGGACCGGAGCGAGGTGACAGAGAAGGACAGAGGTGACGCACATGGGGACGTCACACCGGGTTTAGGGGACAATTCCGAGACCACGCAGAGGTGACAGAGAGGGACAACAGGGGGAGATGTGGCACCAGGGGAGGGGACAATGAGGGGACCAGAGAGAGGGGACAGAGAGGGACAACAGGGAGAGATGTGGCACCGGGTTTGGGGACAATTCAGAGTCCACACAGAGGTGACAGAGAGGGACAGCAGAGGGAGATGTGGCACCGGGTTTAGGAGACCATGGGGGGACCAGAGAGAGGTGACAGAGACGGGGATGTGGCACGAAGGGAGGGGACACTGAGGGGACCAGAGAGAGGGGACAGAGAGGAACAGGATGGGGACGTGGCACCGGGTGTAAGGGACAATTCAGGGACCAGACAGAGGTGACAGTGGCACCGGGTTTAGGGGACAATTCAGCGTCCCGACAGATGGGCCAGAGAAGGGGATGTGGCACCAGGGGAGGGGACAATGAGGGAACCAGAGAGAGGGGACAGAGGTGACAGAGGTGGGGATGTGGCACCAGGGAGGGGACAATGAGGGAACCAGAGAGAGGGGACAGAGAGGAGGGTGTGGCACCGCGTTAGAAGATCATGAAGGGACCAGAGAGAGGGGACAGAGGGGACAGAGGTGGGGATGTGGCACCGGGTTTGGGGACAATAAAAGGACCAGAGAGAGGGGACAGAGGTGACAGAGGTGGGGATGTGGCACCGGGTTTGGGGACAATAAAAGGACCAGAGAGAGGGGACAGAGATGAGGGTGTGGCACCGGGTTCAGAAGACCATGAAGGGACCAGAGAGAGGGGACAGAGGTGACAGAGGTGGCACCGGGTTTAGGGGACAATTCAGGGACCAGACAGAGGTGACAGAGAGGGACAACAGAGGGAGGTGTGGCACCACGGAAGGGGACAATCTGGGGACCAGAATGAGGTGACAGCGATGGGGATGTGGCACCAGGGGAGGGGACAATCTGGGGACCAGAAAGAGGTGACAGCGATGGGGATGTGGCACTGGGTGTAGGGGACAACGAGGGGACCACAGAGAGGTGACAGAGGTGGGGATGTGGCACCGGGGAGGGGACAATGAGGGTACCGGACAGAGAGGGACAGAAAGGGACAGGATGGGGATGTGGCATCAGGTGTAGGGGACAATTCAGTGTCCAGAGAGATGGGACACAGATGGGGATGTGGCATCAGGGGAGGGGACAATCAAAGGACCAGACAGGTGACAGAGAGGGACAGAAAGGATGGGGATGTGGCACCGGGTTTAGGGGACAATGAGGGGACCAGAGAGAGGTGACAAGAGATGGTGGCACCGAGTTTAGGGGACAATGAGGGGACCACAGAGAGGTGACAGAAGGGACAAGGATGGGGATGTGGCACCGGGTTTAGGGGACAATGAAGGGACGAGAGAGAGGTGACAGACAGGGACAGAAGTGGGGATGTGGCATCAGGGAATGGGACAATTCAGGGGACAGAGAGGGACAGGATGGGGACGTGGCACCGAGTTTAGGGGACAATGAGGGGACCACAGAGAGGTGACAGAAGGGACAAGGATGGGGATGTGGCACCAGGGAAGGGACAATTCAGGGACCGGAGAGAGGTGACAGAGAAGGACAGAGGTGACGCACATGGGGACGTCACACCGGGTTTAGGGGACAATTCCGGGACCACGCAGAGGTGACAGAGAGGGACAACAGGGGGAGATGTGGCACCAGGGGAGGGGACAATGAAGGGACCAGAGAGAGGGGACAGAGAGGGGGATGTGGCACCGGGTTTGGGGACAATTCAGAGTCCACACAGAGGTGACAGAGAGGGACAGCAGAGGGAGATGTGGCACCAGGGGAGGGGACAATGAGGGGACCAGAGAGAGGGGACAGAGAGGGGACAGAGAGGGACAGCAGAGGGAGATGTGGCACCGGGTTTAGGAGACCATGGGGGGACCAGAGAGAGGTGACAGAGACGGGGACGTGGCACGAAGGGAGGGGACAATTCAGGGACCAGAGAGAGGGGACAGAGAGGAACAGGATGGGGACGTGGCACCGGGTGTAAGGGACAATTCAGGGACCAGACAGAGGTGACAGTGGCACCGGGTTTAGGGGACAATTCAGTGTCCCAACAGATGGGCCAGAGAAGGGGATGTGGCACCAGGGAGGGGACAATGAGGGAACCAGAGAGAGGGGACAGAGGTGACAGAGGTGGGGATGTGGCACCGGGTTTGGGGACAATAAAAGGACCAGAGAGAGGGGACAGAGGTGCGGGTGTGGCACCGCGTTTAGAAGATCATGAAGGGACCAGAGAGAGGGGACAGAGGTGACAGAGGTGGCACCGGGTTTAGGGGACAATTCAGGGACCAGACAGAGGTGACAGAGAGGGACAACAGAGGGAGGTGTGGCACCACGGAAGGGGACAATCTAGGGAGGTGACAGTGATGGGGATGTGGCACCAGGGGAGGGGACAATCTGGGGACCACAGAGAGGTGACAGAGATGGGGATGTGGCACCAGGGGAGGGGACAATGAGGGGACCAGACTGGTGGCGATGTGGATTTAGGGGACAATGAGGGGACCAGAGAGAGGTGACAGGATGGGGATGTGGCACCAGGTTTAGGGGACAATGAGGGGACCAGAGAGAGGTGACAGAGAGGTGACAGGATGGGGATGTGGCACCAGGTTTAGGGGACAATGAGGGGACCAGGCAGAGGTGACAGAGCTGGCGGTGTGACAGTGGCTTTAGGGGACAATGAGGTGACAGTGTGACAGTGGCTTTAGGGGACAATGAGGTGACAGTGTGACAGTGGCTTTAGGGGACAATGAGGTGACAGCGTGACAGCAGAAAATCCCAATTTCCCCCTCATCCCAAGGCCACCCCCGCCCATGTCCCTGCCAGCCATGACGGTCACCTCGGTCACCTTCTGTCCCCCGCGGGCGGTGACAGTCACGGTGAGAGCCCGCAGGGTGACAGCGGCGGTGACAATCCCGGTGACAATCCCGGCTGTCACCGTCACCCTCCGGGCCGCGCTGATAAGGAGCCGGAACGGAGCTTTAATCTCGGGTGAGTCACAGCTCCCGGCAGAGGCCAAAATCCCCAAAAATCCACAAAATCCCCAAAAACCGGGACGCTGCCACCCCCTGTCCCCGTGTCCCCTTGTCCCCGAGAACGGGAAATTGGGAAAAAATTGGGAAAAAATTGGGAAAAAATTGGGAAAAAATTGGGAAAAAATTGGGAAAAAATGGGGAAAAAATGGGGAAAAATTGGGAAAAAAATTGGGAAAAAAATTGGGAAAAAAATTGGGAAAAAATTGGGAAAAATTGGGAAAAAAAATGGGAAAAAATTGGGAAAAAATTGGGAAAAAATTGGGAAAAAAATGGGAAAAAAATGGGAAAAAAATGGGAAAAAATTGGGAAAAAATTGGGAAAAAATATGGGAAAAAATTGGGAAAAAATTGGGAAAATGGGATGGGGATGGGGCAGGGGGGAACAAACCACGATCGGATCCTGCTTTGTGCAGCCCCCGCCCCAAAATTCAATTTTGGGATTTTTTTTAGGGTTTTTTTTTGGGGGTGGTGGTGACGTCTCTAAGCCCCTTTTTGAGGTTTCCGGCCATAAATCCATTAAAAAAAAAAAAAAAAAAAGGGATGGGTTTTTTTCCCCAATATTTGTTTTCCCTGTTTTTGCCCTTTTCTCCACGTTTTTTCTCATTCTTCTCCTTTTCCCCACCTCTGTTCTCTCATTTTTCCCATCTTTTTTTCTTTCATTCTTTCCTCTTTTTTCTCATTTTTGTCTCATTCTTTCCCCTTTTTCCCCACATTTTTTTCTCCCATTCTTTCCCATTTTCCCACCCCTCATTCTTTCCCCTTTTCCCCCATTTCTCTCTCATTCCCATTTTCTCATTCTTTCCCTTTTCCCCACCTTTTTTCTCCTATTTTTTCCCATTTTCCCACCTTTCTTTTCCTCATTCTTTCCCTTTTCCCCACCTTTTTTCTCCTATTTTTTCCCATTTTCCCACCTCTTTTCCCTTTCTTTCCCTTTTTCCCACATTTTTTCTCCTATTTTTTCCCATTTTCCCACCTTTTCCCCCCTCATTCTTTCCCCTTGTCCCCCAATTTCTTTCTCATTTTTCCCTTTTCCCCACCTTTTTTCTCTCATTTTTTCCCCATTTTCCCTCACCTTTTTTCTCCCTTTCTTTCCCATTTTCCCACCTTTCCTCTCCTCATTGTTTCTCATTTCCCCACCTATTTTCTCCTATTTTTTCCCCATTTTTCCACCTTTCCCCTCACCTTTTTTCCCTCATTCTTTCCCCTTTTCCCCCACATTTTTTCTCCTATTTTTTTTCCCATTTTCCCACCTTTCCCCCCAAGTTTTTCTTTCATTCTTTCCCTTTTCCCCCACATTTTTTCTCCCATTCTTTCCCCTTTTCTCCACCTTTTTTCTCTCACTTTTCCCATCTTCCCCCCCCATTCTTCCCCTTTTTCCCCCACATTTTTCCCTTTTTCTCCACCTTTCTTCTCTCATTTTTTTCCTCTTTTCCCCACTTTTGTTCTCCCATTCTTTCCCATTTCCCCACCTTTTTTTCTCCTATTTTTTCCCATTTTCCCACCCTTTTCCCCCATCTTTTTTCCCTCACTCTTTCCCATTTTTTTCTCATTTTCCCCCACCTTTTTTCTCCCATTTTTCCCCCAATTTTCCCACCTTTCCTCCCCTCATTCTTTCCCATTTCCCCACCTATTTTCTCCCATTTTTTCCCTCATTCTTTCCCCTTTTCTCCACTTTTACTCCCCTCATTCTTTCTCATTTTCCCCCACCTTTTTTCTCCCATTCTTTCCCCTTTTCTCCACCTTTCCCCCCCCAATTCTTTCCATTTTTGTACCTTTTTTCTCTCATTCTTTGCCCTTTTCCCCGCATTTTTTCTCTCATTCTTTCCCATTTCCCCACATTTTTTCTCTCATTTTTCCCATTTCCCCCACCTTTTTTCTCCCATTTTTTCCCATTTTCCCACCCTTTCCCCCACCTTTTTTCCCTCATTCTTTCCCATTTTCCCCCCTCCTCATTCTTTCCCATTTCCTCACATTTTTCCCCTCACTCTTTCCCATTTTTTTCTCATTTTCCCCCACATTTTTTCTCCCATTTTTTCCCCATTTTTCCATCTTTTCCCCCACCTTTTTCCTCATTCTTTCGTCTTTTCCCCCACATTTTTCTCCCAGTTTTTCCCATTTTCCCCCACTCATTCTTTCCCTTTTCCCACATTTTTCTCTCATTCTTTTCCATTTTCCCACCTTTCCCCCATTCTTTCCCATTTCCTCACATTTTTCCCCCCACATTTTTCTCCCATTCTTCCCCATTTTTCCACCTTTTCCCCCCATTCTTTCCTCTTTTCCCCCACATTTTTTCTCCTATTTTTCCCCATTTTCCCCCACTCATTCTTTCCCATTTCCCCACCTTTTTTCTCCCATTTTTCCCCCATTTTTCCATCTTTTCCCCCACCTTTTTCCCTCATTCTTTCCTCTTTTCCCCCACATTTTTTCTCCTATTTTTCCCCATTTCCCCCCCCTCATTCTTTCCCTTTTTCCCACCTTTTTTCTCCCATTCTTTCCCAATTTTCCCACCTTTTTTTCCTCATTCTTCCCCATTTCCTCACCTTTTTTCCCCCATTATTTCCCTTTTCTCCCCCTCATTCTTTCCCATTTCCCCACATTTTTTCTCCCATTTTTTCCCTTTTCCCCCCCTCATTCTTTCCCATTTCCTCACCTTTTTTCTCCCATTATTTCCCTTTTCTCCCCCTCATTCTTTCCCATTTCCCCACATTTTTTCCCCATTCTTTCCCCTTTTTCCCCCCTTTAAAAATTCATTATTTTCCCCTCTGCAAACCCCATCCCGGTCCCCCCCGACCCCAAAATCTCCTTTTTCCTCCCCAAAAATCCCAACCCCGAGCCTGAAAACCCGAATCGCATTTTTTTTATCCACGCCGTTAGAATTACCCTCATTCATTTCCATGGAGAAAAATAAATATAAAAAAAATCAAAAATAAATGATTTCTGGTTGGTTTTTTTTTTTGTGGTTTTTTTAAACAAAAATCCATCTCGGGGCGGGTTTTTCCATGGGGCCGAGGGGATTTTGGGGGATTTTTGGGATTTTTATCCATTGTGGTTTTGGGAATTAAAGTGCTGCAAGGGCAGCAGGTGCTGCCTGCGATGGGATTTTATTTATTTTCCGCTCCATTTGAGGCCATTCCAGCCCCTCTTCCCATGGGATTTTCTGGGATTTGGGATAACCCCCAACACCCCAAAAACCAGCTCCGATTTGGGGTCCAAACCACCCCAAAATCCCAATTTTTTTTTCCCCTATTTTTTTCCAGCCAAGGCCCGATCCAGAAGCGACCGAGAAGGAGAAAAAACCTTTATTTTAATTTAAAAAAATCAAATTATTACCCAAAAGTGTCCCCCATTATCACCCCCAAACCCCTGCTCAGCTCCCCCAAATCCCGGCGGATTTTTTTGGGGGGGATTTTCATGGAAAACCAGCGGGATTTTGGGAATGATGGAAAGAGGGGAGGGTTTGGTTGTTAAGGATTTTTTTTATTCTCGGCGGAATAAAAATCAGCGCTGCCTTTTGGCGGTGCCCCTCAATCAGGTAATTGGCCATAATTGGCCCAAATGAGGCGGCGCGCTGTGACTGGAAAGGCAGATGGGGAGCGGGGAAAAAGCTGGAAAAAAAATCGGGAATAACAAATTTTTATTTTTCTCCCCCAATTCGTCGCCTCCTCATCGTTTGTTGATTTTTTTTAGGGGGGTCTGAAGAGACAGAAAGGGCACAAAAAATAATAATAAAAAAGGGAAAATTAAAAAAAAAAAAAAAATCATGTTCGTCCTTTTTTATTGTGATTTTTTGGGGTGGAATTGGTGGGGAATATCCCAAGGAAGACGCGGATGGAAGGGAAAGGAAAAGGGAAAAAAAAGGGGAAAAAAGGGAAAAAAAGGGGAAAAAAAGGGGAAAAAGGGGAAAAAAAGGGGAAAAAAGGGGAAAAAAGGGGAAGGAAAAAAAGGGGAAAAAAGGGGAAAAAAAGGGGAAAAAAAGGGGAAAAAAAGGGGAAAAAAAGGGGAAAAAAAGGGGAAAAAAAGGGGAAAAAAAGGGGAAAAAAAGGGGAAAAAAAGGGGAAAAAAAGGGGAAAAAAAAGGGAAAAATAAAGGGAAAAAAAAAGGGAAAAATAACAGGGAAAAATAACAGGGAAAAATAACAGGGAAAAATAACAGGGAAAAATAAAGGGAAAAATAAAGGGAAAATAAAGGGAAAAATAAAGGGAAAAATAAAGGGAAAAATAAAGGGAAAAGGGGGAAAGAGAAAAAGGGGGGAAAAAAGGGGAAAAAAAGGGAAAAAAGGGGAAAAAAAAGGGGAAAAAAAAAGGGGAAAAAAAGGGGAAAAAAGGAAAAAAAGGGAAAAAAAGGGAAAAAAAAAGGGAAAAAAAGGGAAAAAAAAAAAAGAGAAAAAGGGGGGGAAAAGGGGGAAAAAGGGGAAAAAGGGGGAAAAAGGGGAAAAAGGGGGAAAAAGGGGGAAAAAGGGGGAAAAAGGGGGAAATGCCCATCCCATTTTGACGGGATGGGCAAAATCCTGGTGTGGCTTATTCCCTAAAAAAACCCCAAAAAATAAAACATAAAATTTTCCCTAAAAATTTTTTCCTTTTTTTTTCCCTAAACCCCCCCAAAAAAAAGAAGACTAATTTTCCCTAAAAAATTTTTTCCCTATTTTTTTTCCTAAACCCCCTCCTCAAAAAAACCCATAAAATTTTCCCTAAAATTTTTTTCTCTTTTTTTCCCCCTATTTTTTCCCCTGAAAAACCCCCCAAAAAATAAAACATAACATTTTCCCTAAAAATAAACCCCCAAAAAATCTCAAATTTCCCCGCAGATCCCGGGGCAGCATCCCAGGCCACGGCGCCTCTTGTTGCATCCCCGCGGCTCCGCTCGCGGATTTTGGGGCTGAAAAGCGAAACTTTGGCTGAGCCCGCGGCAAAAATTCTGGGGGGACCCTCGGGGGGTTCGGGTGTGGAAGAAAAGGGGAAAAAAAGGCAGGAAAAGGTGGGGGATGAATGAATAAAAAATGGAATTATTGAGGGTTCCTACCTGAGCTGCGCTCCCGAACCGGCGGCTCCGGCTCCGTTCCCGCTCTGGCCCCGCTCCGGCGGAGCCGCCGCCGTTTTATGGCCCCGATCGCAACCCCCGCCCCGGCCACGTGCGCCGGTGAGCCCACCCACCCACGGGCCGGGACAGACAGACGGACGGACAGAGCTGAGAACACCCCCGGGGCCGGGACAGACAGACGGACAGACAGACAGAACGGGCTGAGAACACCCCCGGGGCCGGGACAGACAGACAGACAGACAGACAGGGCTGAGAACACCCCCGGAGCCGGGACAGACAGACGGATGGACAGAACGGGCTGAGAACGCCCCCGGGGCCGGGACAGACAGACAGACAGGGCTGAGAACACCCCCGGGCCGGGACAGACAGACAGAGCTGAGAACACCCCCGGGGCCGGGACAGACAGACGGACAGACAGACAGAACGGGCTGAGAACACCCACGGGGCCGGGACAGACAGACAGACAGGGCTGAGAACACCCCCGGGGCCGGGACAGACAGACGGACAGACAGACAGGGCTGAGAACACCCACGGGGCCGGGACAGACAGACGGACGGACAGAACGGGCTGAGAACACCCCCGGGCCGGGACAGACAGACAGACAGACAGACAGGGCTGAGAACACCCACGGGCCGGGACAGACAGACAGACAGACAGGGCTGAGAACACCCACGGGGCCGGGACAGACAGACAGACAGACAGGGCTGAGAACACCCCCGGGGCCGGGACAGACAGACAGACAGACGGACTGACAGACAGACAGGGCTGAGAACACCCCCGGGGCCGGGACAGACAGACAGAACGGGCTGAGAACACCGCCGGGCCGGGACAGACAGACAGACAGGGCTGAGAACACCGCCGGGCCGGGACAGACAGACAGACGGACGGACAAACAGGGCTGAGAACACCCACGGGGCCGGGACAGACAGACGGACAGACAGACAGACAGAACGGGCTGAGCCACCCCGGGCCGGGACAGACAGACGGACAGGGCTGAGAACACCCCGGGACAGACAGACGGACAGACAGGGCTGAGAACACCCCGGGGCCGGGACAGACAGACGGACAGACACACAGACAGACAGACAGACCGGGCTGAGCCCAGCCCCGGGGCGGGAGGGCGGAACCGGCAGGGGCGCTCCCATTCCCGCGGGTTGCCCGCGCCCGCACCCGCATCCTCATCCGCTCTTCATCCCTCATCCGCATCCTTCACCTATCCCGCATCCTCATCCCTCATCCCGCATCCATCCCTCATCAAGCATCCTTCACCCCTCATCCATCCATCTATCCCGCATCCCATCTCCCATCATCCATCCCTCATCCCTCATCCGCATCCGTCCCTCATCCGCATCCATCCCTCATCCGCATCTCCATCCCTCATCCCGCATCCATCCCTCATCTGCATCTCATCCCTCATCCTGCATCCTTCATCCCTCATCCCGCATCCCTCATCACGCATCCCACATCCATCATCCCTCATCCCCATCCTTCATCCTCATCCGCATCTTCACCCCTCATCCCGCATCTCCATCACCCTCATCCCACATCCATCCCTCTCACCCCGCATCCCATCCCTCCACCCGACATCCATCCCTCACCCCGCATCCATCCCTCATCCCGCATCCATCCCTCATCCCGCATCCATCCCTCATCCCGCATCCATCCCTCATCCCGCATCCTGCATCCATCCCTCATCCTGCATCCATCCCTCACCCCGCATCCATCCCTCATCCCGCATCCATCCCTCATCCCGCATCCTTCATCCCACATCCATCCCTCATCCCGCATCCCGCATCCATCCCTCATCCCGCATCCATCCCTCATCCCGCATCCATCCCTCATCCCTCATCCCGCATCCATCCCTCATCCCGCATCCTTCACCCTCATCCCACATCCTTCACCCTCATCCCGCACCCCACATCCCTCATCCCACATCCTGTACCCCATATCCCCCCCTCGTCCTCCCCGCATCCCGCACCCTTCCCATACCCCACATCCGGCATCTTCCCCACATCCCAAATCCAACATCTTGCATCCCGCACCCCATATCCCGCATCCCACATCTTCCCCGCATCCCTCATCCCGCATCCTGCACTGCACATCCTCCATCCACCCCACATCCCTCATCCTTCATCCCTCATCCTTCACCCCTCATCCTCCCCGCATCCCGCACCCTTCCCATGCCCCACATCCCACATCCCGCATCCCACATCCTCCCCACATCCTTCTCCATGTCCCACATCCTGCATCCCTCATCCCACATCCCGCATCTTCCCCACATCCCAAATCCCACATCCCACATCCCAAATCCCACATCCTTCACCCCTCATCCCACACCCCGCATCTTCCCTGTATCTCGCATCCTTCCCACATCCCACATCCTTCCCACATCCCACATCCCTCATCCCGCATCCCATATCCCACCTCCCAAATGCCACATCCCACATTGTCCCTGCATCCCTCATCCAAAATCCCACATCCCACATCCCCACATCCCGCATCCTCATCACATCCCCACATCCCAAATCCTTCATCCCAAACCCCACATCCCTCATCCCGTACCCCACATCCCACATCCCTCATCCCACATCCAGCATCATCCCCACGTCCCATATCCCACATCCCAAATCCCACATCCCACATCCAAAATCCCCCATCCTTCACCCCTCATCCCACACCCCGCGTCTTCCCTGTATCTCGCATCCTTCCCACATCCCACATCCTTCCCACATCCCTCATCCCACATCCCAAATCCCACATCCTTCACCCCTCATCCCACATCCTGCATCTTTCCTGCATCCCGCATCCTTCCCGTACCCCATATCCCTCATCCTTCATCCCACATTCCAGGTTCTTCCGTCCCCTCATCCCACATCCCTGCATCCTGCACACACATCCCGCATCCCCCACATCCCTCATCCCACATCCTGCATCTTTCCTGCATCCCGCATCCTTCCCGTACCCCATATCCCTCATCCTTCATCCCACATTCCAGGTTCTTCCGTCCCCTCATCCCACATCCCTGCATCCTGCACACACATCCCGCATCCTCCCCACATCCCTCATCCCAAATCCCTCATCCCACATTTTCCCACATTTTCCCACATCCCACACCCTTCCTGCATCCCACACCCGACATCCCGCACCCCGCACCTTGCATCCCACATCCCACATCTTCCCCACACATCCCGCATCCCTCATCCTGCATTTTCCCCACATCCCGAATCCGAAATCCCGCATCCCGCACCCCACATCCCTCATCCTACACCCCTTCTCCAACATCCCACATCTCCCCTGAATCCCGCATCCTTCCCACACCCCACACCCCACACCCCACATCCCACATCCTCCCTCCATCCCTCATCCCAAACCCCACATCCCACATCCTTCCCACATCCCAAATCCCACATCCCACATCCTTCCCACATCCCAAATCCCACATCCCACATCCTTCCCACATCCCAAACCCCACATCCTCCCCACATCCTGCATCCCAAATCCCATATCCCTCTTCCGGCATCCTCCCTGCATCCCACATCCCGAACTCCACATCCCACATCCCAGACCCCTCATCCCAAATCCCACATCCCACATCCCGCATCCTCCCCACATCCTCTTCACATCCCGCATCCCAAATCCCTCACTCCAAACCCCACATCCCACATCCCACATCTTCCCTGCATCCCTCATCCCAAACCCCACATCCCGCATCCTCCTTCCATCCCCTATCCCAAATCCCACATCCCACATCCCTCATCCCATGTCCCACATCCTCCCCACATCCCTCATGGCAAATCCCACATCCCGCATCCCAAATCCCACATCCCACATTTCCCCGCATCCCGCATCCCTCATCCCAAATCTCTCGTCCCTCATCCCAAACCCCCACACCCTGCATCCCTCATCCCTCATCCCAAACCCCAAATCCCACATCCCAAACCCCCATCCCTCATCCCAAATCCCACATCCCGCATCCTCCTTCCATCCCCTTTCCCAAATCCCACATCCAACATCCCTCATCCTGCATCCCTCATCCCAAATCCCACATCCTGCATCCCAAATCCTACATCCCACATCCTCCTCAAATCCCGCATCCTCCCTGCATCCCAAACTCCACATCCCGAATCCCGAATCCGTGGAGCCCGGAACGAGGTGGAAACTGCAATCTGCCCGCTCTGGCTCTGGGAATAGGGAATGGGGAATGGGGAATTAGAAATTGGGAACTGGGAATTGGTAAATGGTATGAATGATGGGAATGGGGAATGGAAATGGGGAAATGGGATTTGGGAACTGGGAATGGGGAATGGGAATGGGAAATTGGGAATGTGGGATGATGGGAATGGGAATAGGTGGAATGGGGAATTAGGATTTGGGAATATGGAATGGGGAATTGGGAATGGAGAATGAATGGGAATTGGAATGGGAATTGGATTGGGAATGGGTGGAATTGGGAATGGATTGGGAATGGGAAATGGGAAGAGACTTGGGAATGGAATGGGGAATGGGATGGGAACGGGGAATGGGGAATTGGGAATTGGGAATGGAATGGATGGAATTGGAATGGGAATGGGAATGGGGAATTGGGAATGGGAATGGATGGAATGAGGAATGGGAATGGGAATTTGGGAATGTGGGAATGGAGATACTGGAATAGGGAATTGGGAATTGGGAATGGAATTGGAATGGGGAATTGGGAACAGAGAATTGGGAATTGGGAATGGGGAATTGGGAATGGGGAATTGGGAACTGGGAATTGGGAACTGGGAATGGGGAATGGGAATTGGAAATGGGAACTGGGAATGGGGAATTGGGAACAGAGAATTGAGAATTGGGAATGGGGAATTGGGAACTGGGAATGGGGAACTGGGAATGGGGAATAGGGAATGGGAACTGGGAATTGGGAATGGGAATTGGAAATGGGGAATAGGGAATGGGGAATTGGGAATTGGGAACTGGGAATAGGGAATGGGGAATTGGGAACTGGGAATTAGGAACTGAGAATAGGAAACAGGGAATTGGGAATACTGACCTGGGATTTGGGAATACGGAATAGGTGTTGGGAATTGGGAATTGGGAATGGGGAATTAGGAACGGGGAATGGGGAAATTTGGAATAGGGAATCAGGAATAGGGAACTGGGAATGGGAAATAGGGAATTGAGAATTTGGAATAGGGAATCAAGAATGGGGAATTCGGATTTTGGAACTGGGAATTGGGAATAGGGAACGGGGATTGGGGATTTGGAATTTGGGATTGGGATTTGGGAAGTGGGAATTGGGAAATGGGATTTGGAAATAGGGAATTGGGGAATAGGGGATTGAGAATTGGGAATGGGGAATTGGGAACTGGGAATTGGGAATTAGGAATAGGGATTGGGAAATTGGAAAGAGGGAATGGGGAATTGGGAACTGGGAATTGGAAATAAGGGATCATGTATGGGGAATAGGGAATAGAGAATCAGAAATTGGGAATTAGGAATAGGGAATGAGGAATTGGGAATTGGGAATGGGGAAATAGAGAATTGGGAATTGGGAACTGGGAATTAAGAATAGGGGGTTGGGAATCAGGAATTGGGAATCAGGAATAGGGAATGGGGAATAAGGAACTGCAAATTGGGAAAAAGGAATTGGGAACAGGGAATCAGGAATAGGGAATTGGGAACTGGGAATTTGGAATAAATGGGGAATGGGGAATTGGGAATTGGGAGTAAGGAATTGGGAATGGGGAATGGGGAATCAGGAATAGGAAATTGGGATTTGGGAATAGGGAATTGGGAATTGGGAATTGGGAATTGGGAATTGGGAGTAAGGAATTGGGAATGGGGAATTGGGAACTGGGAACTGGGAATTGGGGTTTGGGAACTGGGAGGGGAATTGGGAATGGGGAATTGGGAACTGGGAATGGGGAATTAGAAATTGGGAACTGGGAATTGGGAACTGGGGAATGGGGAATTGGGAATTGGGAATTGGGAATGGGGAATGGGGAATTGGGAATTGGGAATGGGGAATTGGGAATGGGGAATGGGGAATTGGGAATGGGGAATGAGGAATGGAGAATTGGGATTTGGGAATTGGGAATGGGGAACTGGGAATAGGGAATTGGGAACAGAGAATTGAGAATTGGGAATGGGGAATTGGGAATGGGAATGGGGAATTGGGAATTGGGAATGGGAATGGGGAATGGGAACTGGACTGGGAATGGGAAATGGGGATGGGGAATGGGGAATGGGGAATGGGAATTGGGAATTGGGAATGGGGAATGGGGAATTGGGAATTGGGAATGGGGAATGGGGAACGGGGAATTGGGAATTGGGAATGGGGAATGGGGAAATGGGGAAATGGGAATTGGGAATTGGGAATGGGGAATGGGGAATGGGGAATTGGGATTGGGATTTGGGATTTGGGAATGGGGAATGGGGAATGGGGAATTGGGAACTGGGAATAGGGAATGGGGAGTGGGAATTGGGAATTGAGAATGGGGAATTGGGAATTGGGAATTGGGAACTGGGATTTGGGGTTTGGGAACTGGGAGTGGGGAATTGGGAATGGGGAATTGGGAATTGGGAACTGGGAATAGGGAATGGGGAATTGGGAATGGGGAATTGGGAACTGGGAATGGGGAATGGGAACTGGGAATTGGGAATGGGGAATTGGGAATGGGAATGGGGAATTGGGAATGGGGAATGGGGATTGGGAATTGGGAATTGGGAATGGGGAATGGGGAATTGGGAATTGGGAATAGGGAATTGGGAATGGGGAATTGGGAATTGGGAAATAGAGAGTTGGGAACTGGGAATGGGGAATTGGGAGTAAGGAATTGGGAATTGGACCCTGGGGATTCAGAACAGGGGGTTGGGAATCAGGAATTGGGAAGTGGGAATGGTCCCATGGGTTTGGATCACGCTGGGATTGGAATGGGATGGGATTGAGGGTCCGTGGATCCCATCCCAAACCATTCCGGGATTCTGGGATCCAGGACACTCAGGATCCATCCCCAGGTGGATTTTGATGGGATTTGGGATGGAAAAGGGAAGGGAGACCCTTCCTGGAGTCCCCAATTCCCAGGGAATTCCCAAAATTCCTTCCCAGAGAGGAGCTGGGATGGGAATGGGACGGGATGGAAGCTCCGTGGATCCCATCCCAAACCATTCCGGGATTTTGGGATCTCCTGGATTGGGATTTTCCTGCACACGAATCCCGAGGGATTCAGCTCCAAAGGACCCCAGGATCCGTCCTTGGATCCCTCTGGGATCACACCGGGAAGAAGGGACGGGATTTAAGGAAAGACTTCCATCAATCCATAAAAAACAAGAAAAAAATGTAATTCCTCCCCACAAAATCCCCAAACCCGGAATTTTTTGGTGCTTTGTGAGAACAAAAATTTTAACCTGATTTAATGATGGCTTAAACCGAGTTTAATTATAATTTAAACCAAATTAATTAGCATTTTAATCAGAATTAATTCTTATTTTTGCCCAAATTGTGGATGATTTTAGCCCAGAGAGGGGAAAAAAAATTCCAGGCATGGCTGCAAATGGAATATCAGAAAATTCCTACGATTTCTGGGAAAATTGAGGCATTAAAATTAAAAATTGGGGTTTTTATTGATTTTTGCAGGTGTGGTGGAGACCCCGCTCCTTTAAAGGACATAAAAATTCGGGAAATAGGAAACTGGATGGAGAAAAAAAAGAAATCACATTTACACTGCCCTAAAATCCTGGGAATTCAGAGAAGAGCTGGAAATTCCCCAGGGCTGGAAATGTGGGGGGATCCCAAATTTTGGGATAATGGAAAGTGATGGGGTTGGAGTGAGATGGACTTTAATCTTTAATCTCTCCCAACCCCAAATGCCCCAAAATTCCAGGATTTTATGATTTTTTTCCAGGTGTTTGATGCCTTGGGGGGCTGCAGGGTTATCTGCCAGAATTATATTAATTTAGAAATGGGAATTTATATTTGTATTTATATTATTTATCTCTATATTATTTACCTTTATCCTTATATTTATATTTATATTTATAGGTATATTTATATTTATCCTTATATTTGTAGTTATATTTATAGGTATAGTTATATTTATAGTTATGTCTATATTTATAACAGTTATATTTATTTATAAAATTATTTCAAATTTTTTTAAATAAACCGACGCTGCAGAGCCAAGGCAGGGAAGAGGCTGCATTTCCCTGTCTTGTCCATTCGCGTCGCCGGACAAAAGGACAGAGTGACAGAAGGACGGACAGACAGACAGCCACAGAAATCACAGACCGGCTCTCCCGCACACTCCGCGTTTTGCGAGATTTGTCCTCAGCGCGCATCCGCCGCCCACCGCAGAGGCTGCTGGGAGTTGTAGTTTCTTCCCTTAACTCAAGCATTGCGCAAGCGCAACACTGCCTCTTGCCGGAGCGCGGAGGAGGAGGCGCTCGCTGATTGGCTGAGAGGCGGGTGGTGGGCGGGGTTAGAGGCCGTGGCGGGAATTGCGGCGTCGGAGAGCTCGGCGTGAGCGGCGCCGGTGAGAGGGGGCGGGGCAACGGCCCAGGGCAACTGGAGGGAACGGAACCGGCCCGGCCTGGCCCGAGGAGAGCCGGAGTGGGCGGAACCTGCCCGGCCCCAGGGCAACCGGAGTGAGCGGAACCGGCGGAACCGGCCCGGCACCAGGGCAACCGGAGTGAGCGGAACCGGCGGAACCGGCCCGGCCCCAGGGCAATCGGAAGGAATGGAACCGGCGGAACCGGCCCGGCTCAAGGGCAGCGGGAGTGAGCAGAAACGGCGGAACCGGCCCCAGGGCAAGCGGAGGGAACGGAACCGGCCCAGACTGAGGGGAACCGGCCCGGCGGGAACCGGCCCGGCCCGAGGGGAACTGGAGAGACCGGAACCGGCCCGAGCGGCTGCCAGGCGAGCGGCTCCGAGTGCTGGGGCTGAGGGGAACCGGCCCGGCCCGACCTGAGCGGCTGCGGGTGCTGGGACTGAGGGGAACCGGCCTGAAGGGAACCGGTTCGGACTGAGGGGAACCGGCCCGGGCCGAGCATCTGTGAGTGCTGGGGCTGAGGGGAACCGGCACGAGGGGAACCGGCTCAGCCCAAGTGTCTGCGCTTGTGAGTGCTGGGACTGAGGGGAACCGGCTCGGGCTGAGTGGCTGTGAGTGCCGAGGCGGAGAGGAGCCGGCCCGGACTGAGGGGAACCGGAAATGAGGGGAAGCCGGCGGGGACTGATGGCGGAAACCGGCTGGGGGAACCGGCCCGGCCGGAGCGTCTGCGGCTGTGAGTACTGGGACTGAGGGGAACCAGCCCGGACTGAGAGGAACTGGACTGAGGAGAACCGGCCCTGACTGGGGGGAACCGGGCTAAGGGGAACCAGCCCAGCCCGAGAAGCTGTGAATGCTGGATCTGAGGGGGAACCGGACTGAGGGGAACCGGCCCGGGCTGAGCGGCTGAGAGTGCTGGAGCTGAGGGGAACCGGGCTGAGGGGAACCGGCCCGGGCCGAGCGGCTGAGAGTGCTGGAGCTGAGGGGAACCGGCCTGAAGGGAACCGGTCCGGACTGAGGGGAACCGGCCCGGGCCGAGCGGCTGTGAGTGCTGAGGGGAACCGGACTGAAGGGAACCGGCCCGGACTGAGGGGAACCGGCCCGGGCCGAGCGGCTGAGAGTGCTGGGGCTGAGGGGAACCGGCCCTGATTGGAGGGAACTGGACTGAAGGGAACCGGCCCGGTCTGAGGGGAACCGGCCCGGCCTGAGCGGCTGCGAGTGCTGGGGCTGAAGGGAACCGGCCCTGACTGGAGGGAACCGGGCTAAGGGGAACCAGCCCAGCCCGAGAAGCTGTGAATGCTGGATCTGAGGGGGAACCGGACTGAGGGGAACCGGCCCGGGCTGAGCGGCTGAGAGTGCTGGAGCTGAGGGGAACCGGGCTGAGGGGAACCGGCCCGACCTGAGCGGCTGCGGCTGTGGGTGCTGGGACTGAAGGGAACCGGCCCGGACTGAGGGGAACCGGGCCGGGCCGAGCATCTGTGAGTGCTGGGGCTGAGGGGAACCGGCCCGGGCCGAGCGGCTGAGAGTCCTAGAGCTGAGGGGAACCGGCCCGGACTGAGGGGAACCGGCCCGGGCCGAGCGGCTGAGAGTGCTGGAGCTGAGGGGAACCGGGCTGAGGGGAACCGGCCCGGGCCGAGCGGCTGAGAGTCCTAGAGCTGAGGGGAACCGGCCCGGACTGAGGGGAACCGGACTGAAGGGAACCGGCCCGGACTGAGGGGAACCGGCCCGGGCCGAGCGGCTGTGAGTGCTGGGACTGAAGGGAACCGGCCCGGACTGAGGGGAACCGGGCTGAGGGGAACCGGCCCGAGGGGAACCGGCCCAGCCCGAGCGGCTGCGAGTGCCGGCTCTGAGGGCACGGTGGGGCTGCGGAAGGGGCTGAGGCGGCCGAGCCGCTCTGCCTGAGGGTGTGGAGAAGGCTCCGGGGCGGGGAAGGCTGCGGGAAGGAGCAGGGAAGAGCTGGGAGTGAGGGAATGGTGGAAGGGAGCGGGGATAGGGGTGGGAAAAGGGCTGAGGTGGGGAAGGGGATGGGGATTAGGTGAGGTCCTGAGGGGAGCTGGGCCTGAGGGGCTGCTGGAGAAATGGGAAATTTCCTGTTTAGAAATAGGAAATTTCCCATTTAGAAATAGGAATTATTTCTAAATAATAGGGAAAAGGGGCTGAAATGGGGAAGGGGAGGTGGATTAGGTGAGATTAAGCTTCTTCCTCTGAGTCCTGACAGCACCTTCAGGTGGGAAGAAGTTCATTTCTTCTGGTAAGAGAGCAATAAATTCTTTATCTCTGAAGGATTCAGGTGTCCTGTGGCTGCTATCTGCTGTGAGTCCTTTCTTTAAAATAAGTATCTTGTATATAAAATATGTATCTTATATATCTTGTACAGTTACTATTTTAACATTTTTATAACCTAAAACTATATGTACCACAGGACTTAAAAGAATGAATCCAGCATCACTTTCAAACACAACACACACAATATTAACACACATAAAATTAATTTGAATTAACACAACATACAATATTAATTTGAATTAACACAACACATAATATTAACACACATAATATTATTTTGAATTAACATAACACATATAATATTAACACACATTATATTAATTTGAATTAACAAAACACATAATATTAATTTGAATTAATACAACACGTATAATATTAACACACATTACATTAATTTGAATTAACATAACACGTAATATTAATTTGAATTAACGCAACACGCATAATATAAACACACATAATATTAATTTGAATTAATACAACACATAATATTAACCACAGGACTTAATAGACTGAATCCAGCATCACTTTCTAACACAACACACATTATATTAATTTGAATTAACACAACACACATAATATAAACACACATAATATTAATTTGAAATAATACAACAGATATAATATTAGCGCACATAAAATTAATTTGAATTAACACAACACATAACATTAACCACACTCTATTGACCACACTACTTAACAGAATTAATCCAGCATCACTTTCTAACACAACACACATTATATTAACGCACATAATATTAATTTGAATTAACACAACACATAATATTAATTTGAATTAGCACAACACATGATATTTATTTGAATTAACACACCACACGTAATATTAACACACATAATATTAGCACACATAGCATTTATTTGAATTAACAAAACACATAACATTTACCACACTACTTAAGAAACTGAATCCAGCATCACTTTCTAACACAACACACACAATTATTGACACACACAATATTAATTTGAATTAATACAAATGATATTATATTAACACACATAATATTAGTTTGAATTATAACAAAACACATAATATAAACACACATATTAATTTGAATTAATACAACACATAATATTTACCACAGTACTTAAGACATTGATCAAAGGCACCTCCCGGATCGATGGCGCCTCCCGGATCGATGGCATTGCCCGGATCGATGGCATTGCCCGGATCGATGGCACCGCCCGGATCGATGGCACCTCCCGGATCGATGGCACTCCTGGATCGATGGCACTCCCGGATCGATGGCACCTCCCGGATCGATGGCACTGCCTGGATCGATGGCACCGCCCGGATCGATGGCATTGCCCGGATCGATGGCACCTCCCAGATCGATGGCACCGCCCGGATCGATGGCATTGCCCGGATCGATGGCGCCGCCCGGATCGATGGCACCGCCCGGATCGATGGCACCTCCCGGATCGATGGCACCTCCCGGATCGATGGCATTGCCCGGATCGATGGCATTGCCCGGATCGATGGCCCCGCCCGGATCGATGGCACCTCCCGGATCGATGGCACCTCCCGGATCGATGGCACCGCCCGGATCGATGGCACTCCTGGATCGATGGCACCTCCCGGATCGATGGCTCTGCCCGGATCGATGGCGCCTCCCGGATCGATGGCGCCTCCCGGATCGATGGCTCTGCCCGGATCGATGGCACCTCCCAGGGATTTTCTGGGAATTCTTTTCCACTCTCCCTGCCGGGAATTCCTTCCCAAATCCCACCCCGAGCTCTCCTTTCCCTGGCTCCTGTTTTCCCAAATTCCAGCTCTCCTGGAGCGCCTATGGAAGATTCCCGCCATTTTCCCTGTCTGGAATTCCATCCGTGCTGGGATTTGTGGCTCTTCCCCCCTCCCTGTTTTCCTTGGATATCCTGGATTTATCCCTCCCATTCCCACTGTTCCCTGAATCCCAGAACGAATCCCTGACTCCTTAACCCTTTCCCCTCCGGAATTCTCTCCGTGTGCCGACATTCCCGGTGCTCTGGGAGCTCCGGCTTCTCCCAAATCCGCGCGGAAACCTTGGGAATTCCCGGGATATCTTGTGATCCCTGTGGATCCCAAGCCTGGCTCAGGGATCCAAATCCATCCTTGGGCACTCCCAGGGATTCTCTGGGAATTCCAGAATTCCTTCCCCAATCCCATTTTTCCCTTTCCCAGGGAATTCACTCCATTCCCAGCTCTCCCAGCCTGGCGTTGGATCCATCCCCATCCCAGCTCCTCTCTGGGAAGGAATTTCGGGAATTCTCTGGAAATTCAAGACTCCAGGAAGGGTCTCCCTTCCCTTTTCCATCCCCAAATCCCATAAAAATCCCTCAGGATGGATCCTGAGTGTCCTGGATCCCAGAATCACGGAATGGTTTGGGATGGGATCCACGGACCTTCAATCCCATCCCCTTTTTTTGTTCCCAAGAAGAAGAAGAACGGGATAATCTGGGAAGCAGAGGGACAGTTCGGGTTCTGATCTCAATTCCTGCTCCTGGAGGAGGATAAAATTTGGGAATTGTTTGGGATGGACAGAAGGTGCCAGAGCAGCCCCAATTCCCACTGGGATGAGATGATGGCGGCACCTCTGGAGATCCTCTGGGATTCCCAACCCAACCCAAATGGATTTGGAGATGGATCTGGAGATCTTCCAGGATCCCCAACCCAAATGGATCCACCTGGAATGGGAAGCTTGTGTCACCTCAGAGGGACAACTCAGGTCCTGATCTCAATTCCTCCTCCTGGAAAAGGACCAAATTTGGGAATTGTCTGGGATTGACAGAAGGTGCCAGAGCAGCCCCAATTCCCAATGGGATGAGATGATGGCAACACCCCTGGAGATCCTCTGGGATTCCCAACCGAAATGGATCTGGAGATGGACCTGGAGATCTTCCAGGATCCTCATCCCAACAGGATCCACCTGGAGTGGAACCCTCAGGTCCTGCCTGGCTGTGTCACCTCAGAGGGACAACTCAGGTTCTGATCTCCATTCCTCCTCCTGGGAAAGGATCAAATTTGGGAATTGTCTGGGATGGACAGAAGGTGCCAGAACAGCCCCAATTCCCAATGGGATGAGATGATGGGAGCACCTCTGGAGATCCTCCAGGATCCCCAACCCAACCCAAATGGATCCACCTGGAGTGGAGAGCCTGTCCTAATCCTCATCCTGGAAAAGGATCAAATTTGGGAATTGTTTGGGATGGACAGAAGGTGCCAGAACAGCCCCAATTCCCGCTGGGATGAGATGATGGGAGCACCCCTGGAGATCCTCTGGGATTCCCAACTGAAATGGATCTGGAGATGGACCTGGAGATCTTCCAGGATTCCCAACCCAACCCAAATGGATCCACCTGGAGTGGAGAGCTCAGGGATCCCTCCCAGGATAAAATTTGGGAATTGTCTGGGATGGACAGAAGGTGCCAGAACAGCCCCAATTCCCGCTGGGATGAGATGATGGTGGCACCTCTGGAGATCCTCTGGGATTCCCAACCCAACCCAAATGGATCCACCTGGAGTGGAGAGCCTGTCCTAATCCTCATCCTGGAGAAGGACCAAATTTGGGAATTGTTTGGGATGGACAGAAGGTGCCAGAACAGCCCCAATTCCCGCTGGGATGAGATGATGGCGACAGCCCTGGAGATCCTCTGGGATTCCCAACCCAAATGGATCTGGAGATGGACCTGGAGATCTTCCAGGATCCCCAACCCAACTGGATCCACCTGGAATGGGAAGCTTGTGTCACCTCAGAGGGACAATTTGGGTCCTGATCTCCATTCCTCCTCCTGGAAAAGGACCAAATTTGGGAATTGTCTGGGATGGACAGAAGGTGCCACAACAGCCCCAATTCCCACTGGGATGAGATGATGGTGGCACCTCTGGAGATCCTCTGGGATCCCCATCCCAACCCAAATGGATCCACCTGGAGTGGAGAGCCTGTCCTAATCCTCATCCTGGAGAAGGACCAAATTTGGGAATTGTTTGGGATGGACAGAAGCAGCCGAGCCCGGTGTAAATAAAATAAACACGGAATTTATTCCCAACCAGAAAACCAAGCCCAATTTTAAACTCAGAACCAGGAAAAGCTGAAAACAGCAGAAAAAAAAAGGCATTTTTCCCACCAGGACACCCCAACTCCTGAAATTCCATCATCCTGAGGATGCAGCAGGTGAGGAGACACCTGGAATGATCCCAGAGCTGCTCTTCCCAGAGGAGATGATGCTCATTTTCAAAAAATCATGGAATTAGGAGGAACCACCTCCTAATCCATTCCATGATTTCAAAAATCATGGAATTAGGAGGAACCACCACGACCATCAAGTCCCAACTCCGATTTTTGCAGCCCATGGCTTTGGCAGAAGCAAATCCTGGGATTTATTCCTGGGATGAGCGTTGTGTCCTCCAGGATGGGCATCTCCAGGACCATCATTCCAAACATTTCACCGGGATGAGCGTTGTGTCCTCCAGGATGGGCATCTCCAGGACCATCATTCCAAACATTTCACCGGGATGAGCGTTGTGTCCTCCAGGATGGGGATCTCCAGGAACATCATTCCAAACATTTCACCGGGATGAGCGTTGTGTCCTTCAGGATGGGCATCTCCAGGAACATCATTCCAAACATTTCACCGGGATAAGCGTTGTGTCCTTCAGGATGGGCATCTCCAGGATCATCATTCCAAACATTTCACCGGGATGAGCGTTGTGTCCTTCAGGATGGGCATCTCCAGGATCATCATTCCAACCATTTCACCATGTAGGGCCCCTCCAGCTCGTAGCCGATTTTCCTGTAGTAATTCCTGGTGCCGACACCTGCCAGGAGGAGAAGAACGAGGTTTAATTAACGAGGTTTAATTAATGAGGTTTAATTAAACTCCAGGGCTCATGAATGAGCTCCACTCCAGGGCTCAGGAATGAGCTCAGCCCCACTCCAGGTGCTCCAGGAATGAGCTCAGCTCCACTCCAGGGCTCAGGAATGAGCTCAGCTCCACTCCAGGGCTCAGGGAATGAGCTCAGCTCCACTCCAGGTGCTCCAGGAATGAGCTCAGCTCCACTCCAGGGCTCTGGGAATGAGCTCAGCTCCACTCCAGGTGCTCCAAGAATGAGCTCAGCTCCACTCCAGGGCTCAGGAATGAGCTCAGCTCCACTCCAGGTGCTCCAGGAATGAGCTCAGCTCCACTCCAGGTGCTCCAGGAATGAGCTCAGCTCCACTCCAGGGCTCAGGAATGAGCTCAGCTCCACTCCAGGTGCTCCAGGAATGAGCTCAGCTCCACTCCAGGGCTCTGGGAATGAGCTCAGCTCCACTCCAGGTGCTCCAAGAATGAGCTCAGCTCCACTCCAGGGCTCAGGAATGAGCTCAGCCCCACTCCAGGGCTCAGGAATGAGCTCAGCTCCACTCCAGGGCTCTGGGAATGAGCTCAGCTCCACTCCAGGGCTCAGGAATGAGCTCAGCTCCACTCCAGGGCTCAGGAATGAGCTCAGCTCCACTTCAGGGCTCTGGGAATGAGCTCAGCTCCACTCCAGCCCCCGGAGCTGTTCCAGGGCTCAGGAATGAGCTCAGCTCCACTCCAGGGGCTCCAGGAATGAGCTCAGCTCCACTCCAGGGCTCCGAGAACAAGCTCAGCTCCACTCCAGGGCTCAGGAATGAGCTCAGCTCCACTCCAGGTGCTCCAGGAATGAGCTCAGCTCCACTCCAGGGCTCTGGGAATGAGCTCAGCTCCACTCCAGGGCTCAGGAATGAGCTCAGCTCCACTCCAGGGCTCCAAGAATGAGCTCAGCTCCACTCCAGGTGCTCCAAGAATGAGCTCAGCTCCACTCCAGCCCCCGGAGCTGTTCCTGGGCTCTGGGAACGAGCTCAGCTCCACTCCAGGTGCTCCAGGAATGAGCTCAGCTCCACTCCAGCCCCCGGAGCTGTTCCAGGGCTCAGGAATGAGCTCAGCTCCACTCCAGGTGCTCCAGGAATGAGCTCAGCTCCACTCCAGGTGCTCCAGGAATGAGCTCAGCTCCACTCCAGGGGCTCCAGGGGTTTTGCTTTGGAAGAGCAAAACCAAAACCTTGGCTTTCCAAGGCACAACTGGAAATTCCTCACCCTGCAGCTTCAGGGCGTAAAGTATTGATAAATATTCCACACCCAACCACGGCAGAGCAGGATCCATCCAGATCCAGATCCAGCCTTGGCTTTCCAAGGCACAACTGCCCAAATTCCCCACCCTGCAGCTTCAGGAGAGGGACTGAACGTTAAATATTGATAAATAATCCACACCCAACCATTGCAGAGCTCAGCAGATTCATTCATTCTGGATTCATCCAGATCCAGACCCAGATCCAGCAGCAGGACAGAGGCTCCGATCCCACCTGCCTGGATGCAAACCCACGGCCAGGAGCTCTCCTGGAAGGGCTCCATGGCGCTGGATCTCTTCCCAAATAATTTCCATTCTGATTTACCCCAAACACCCCAGAGCTGGTGGGACCTGTCCAGGCAGAACCTTCAGGTGTATTCCATGGAATGGAAACCCTCCAAGAAATATCCCAGAAGGACTCTCCTGCAGGATGGGAAGAGTAAACCCAAAACCTTGGCTTTCCAAGGCACAACTGGAAATTCCTCACCCTGCAGCTTCAGGGTGTTCAATATTGATAAATATTCCACACCCAACCATGGCAGAGCGGGATCCATCCAGATCCAGCCTTGGCTTTCCAAGGCAGAACTGGAAATTCCTCACCCTGCAGCATCAGGAGAGGGATTGAACTTTAAATATTGATAAATAATCCACACCCAACCATGGCAGAGCGGGATCCATCCAGATCCAGATCCAGCCTTGGCTTTCCAAGGCAGAACTGGCCAAATTCCTCACCCTGCAGCTTCAGAAGAGGGACTGAACGTTAAATATTGTTAAATAATCCACACCCAACCACAGCAGAGCTCAGCAGATTCATCATTCTGGATTCATCCAGATCCAGACTCAGACCCAGCAGCAGGACAGCGGCTCCGATCCCACCTGCCTGGATGCAAACCCACGGCCAGGAGCTCTCCTGGAAGGGCTCCATGGCTCTGGATCTCTTCCCAAATAATTTCCATTCTGATTTACCCCAAACACCCCAGAAATGGTGGGACCTGTCCAGGCAGAACCTTCCCGTGTGCTCCATGGAATGGAAACCCTCCAAGAAATATCCCAGAAGGACTCTCCTGCAGAATTGGAAGAGTAAACCCAAAACCTTGGCTTTCCAAGGCAGAACTGGAAATTCCTCACCCTGCAGCTTCAGGGCGTAAAGTATTGATAAATATTCCACACCCAACCACGGCAGAGCGGGATCCATCCAGATCCAGATCCAGATCCAGCCTTGGCTTTCCAAGGCACAACTGGCCAAATTCCTCACCCTGCAGCTTCAGGAGAGGGACTGAACGTTAAATATTGATAAATAATCCACATCCAACCACAGCAGAGCTCAGCAGATTCATTCATTCTGGATTCATCCAGACCCAGATCCAGCAGCAGGACACAGGCTCCGATCCCACCTGCCTGGATGGAAACCCACGGCCAGGAGCTCTCCTGGAAGGGCTCCATGGCTCTGGATCTCTTCCCAAATAATTTCCATTCTGATTTACCCCGAACACCCCAGAAATGGTGGGACCTGTCCAGGCAGAACCTTCAGGTGTATTCCAGAGAAAGGAAACTCTCCAAGAAATATCCCAGAAGGACTCTCCTGCAGAATTGGAAGAGCAAAACCAAACCCTTGGCTTTCCAAGGCAGAACTGGCCAAATTCCTCACCCTGCAGCTTCTGGGAGTTAAATATTGATAAATATTCCACACCCAACCATGGCAGAGCGGGATCCATCCAGATCCAGATCCAGCCTTGGCTTTCCAAGGCACAACTGCCCAAATTCCTCACCCTGCAGCTTCAGGAGAGAGATTGAACGTTAAATATTGATAAATAATCCACACCCAACCATTGCAGAGCTCAGCAGATTCATTCATTCTGGATCCATCCAGATCCAGATCCAGCAGCAGGACCGAGGCTCCAATCCCACCTGCCTGGATGCAAACCCACGGCCAGGAGCTCTCCTGGAAGGGCTCCATGGCTCTGGATCTCTTCCCAAATAATTTCCATTCTGATTTACCCCAAACACCCCAGAGCCAGCAGGACCTGTCCATGCAGAACCTTCCCATGTGCTCCAAGGAATGGAAACCCTCCAAGAAATATCCCAGAAGGACTCTCCTGCAGGATTGGAAGAGTAAACCCAAAACCTTGGCTTTCCAAGGCACAACTGCCAAAATTCCTCACTCTGCAGCTTCAGGGTGTTCAATATTGTTAAATATTCCACACCCAACCATGGCAGAGCGGCATTCATCCAGATCCAGATCCAGCCTTGGCTTTCCAAGGCACAACTGCCCAAATTCCTCACCCTGCAGCTTCAGGAGAGGGACTGAACGTTAAATATTGATAAATAATCCACACCCAACGACAGCAGAGCTCAGCAGATTCATTA
The DNA here is from genome assembly GCF_028769735.1 of Zonotrichia leucophrys gambelii. Taxonomy (NCBI): domain Eukaryota; kingdom Metazoa; phylum Chordata; class Aves; order Passeriformes; family Passerellidae; genus Zonotrichia; species Zonotrichia leucophrys. The sequence goes on along the minus strand of NC_088172.1, from coordinate 113,673,687 downwards.
ATTCGGGATCCATCCAGACCCAGATCCAGCAGCAGGACAGAGGCTCCGATCCCACCTGCCCGGATGCAAACCCACAGCCAGGAGCTCTCCTGGAAGGGCTCCATGGCTCTGGATCTCTTCCCAAATAATTTCCATTCTGATTTACCCCAAACACCCCAGAAATGGTGGGACCTGTCCATGCAGAACCTTCAGGTGTTTTCCAGAGAAAGCAAAATCTCCAAGAAATATCCCAGAAGGACTCTCCTGCAGGATTAGAAGAGCAAAACCAAAACCTTGGCTTTCCAAGGCAGAACTGCCCAAATTCCTCACCCTGCAGCCTCAGGGTGTTAAATATTGTTAAATATTCCACACCCAACCATGGCAGAGCGGGATTCATCCAGATCCAGACCCAGCCTTGGCTTTCCAAGGCAGAACTGGCCAAATTCCTCACCCTGCAGCTTCAGGAGAGGGATTTGACGTTAAATATTGATAAATAATCCACACCCAACCATCGCAGAGCTCAGCAGATTCATTCATTCGGGATTCATCCAGACCCAGACCCAGCAGCAGGACAGAGGCTCCGATCCCACCTGCCTGGATGGAAACCCACGGCCAGGAGCTCTCCTGGAAGGGCTCCATGGCTCTGGATCTCTTCCCAAATAATTTCCATTCTGATTTACCCCAAACACCCCAGAGCTGGCAGGACCTGTCCATGCAGAACCTTCCTGTGTATTCCAGGGAATGGAAACTCACCATGAAATATCCCAGAAGGACTCTCCTGCAGGATGGGAAGAGCAAAACCAAAACCTTGGCTTTCCAAGGCAGAACTGCCCAAATTCCTCACCCTGCAGCTTCAGGGAGTTCAATATTGTTAAATAATCCACACCCAACCACGGCAGAGCGGGATCCATCCAGATCCAGACCCAGCAGCAGGACAGAAGCACCAATCCCACCTGCCTGGATGCAAACCCACGGCCAGGAGCTCTCCTGGAAGGGCTCCATGGCTCTGGGGCTCTGATCTCTTCCCAAACCTTTTCTGCTCTGATTTATCCCATACACCCCAGAAATGGTGGGACCTGTGCAGGCAGAACCTTCCTGTGTATTCCAGGGAAAGGAAACTCTCCAAGAAATATCCCAAAAGAACTCTCCTGCAGGATTGGAAGAGCAAAACCAAAACCTTGGCTTTCCAAGGCAGAACTGGAAATTCCTCACCCTGCAGCTTCAGGGCGTTCAATATTGATAAATAATCCACACCCAACCACGGCAGAGCGGGATCCATCCAGATCCAGACCCAGCAGCAGGACAGAGGCTCCGATCCCACCTGCCTGGATGCAAACCCACGGCCAGGAGCTCTCCTGGAAGGGCTCCATGGCTCTGGATCTCTTCCCAAATAATTTCCATTCTGATTTACCCCAAACACCCCAGAAATGGTGGGACCTGTCCAGGCAGAACCTTCCTGTGTATTCCATGGAATGGAAACCCTTCAAGAAATATCCCAGAAGGACTCTCCTGCAGGATGGGAAGAGCAAAACCAAAACCTTGGCTTTCCAAGGCAGAACTGGAAATTCCTCACCCTGCAGCTTCGGGGTGTTCAATATTGTTAAATAATCCACACCCAACCATGGCAGAGTGGGATCCATCCAGATCCAGATCCAGCAGGAGGACAGAGGCTCCGATCCCACCTGCCTGGATGCAAACCCACGGCCAGGAGCTCTCCTGGAAGGGCTCCATGGCTCTGGATCTCTTCCCAAATAATTTCCATTCTGATTTACCCCAAACACCCAGAAATGGTGGGACCTGTCCATGCAGAACCTTCCTGTGTATTCCATGGAATGGAAACTCACCAAGAAATATCCCAAAGGAACTCTCCTGCAGGATTGGAAGAGTAAGACCAAAACCTTGGCTTTCCAAGGCAGAACTGCCCAAATTCCTCACCCTGCAGCTTCAGGGAGTTAAATATTGTTAAATATTCCACACCCAACCATGGCAGAGCGGGATTCATCCAGATCCAGCCTTGGCTTTCCAAGGCACAAGTGGCCAAATTCCTCACCCTGCAGCTTCAGGAGAGGGATTTGATGTTAAATATTGATAAATAATCCACACCCAACCATGGCAGAGCGGGATTCATCCAGATCCAGCCTTGGCTTTCCAAGGCACAACTGGCCAAATTCCCCACCCTGCAGCTTCAAGAGAGGGACTGAACGTTAAATATTGGTAAATAATCCACACCCAACCATTGCAGAGCTCAGCAGATTCATTCATTCGGGATCCATCCAGATCCAGACCCAGCAGGAGGACAGAGGCTCTGATCCCACCTGCCTGGATGGAAACCCACGGCCAGGAGCTCTCCTGGAAGGGCTCCATGGCACTGGATCTCTTCACAAACATTTTCTGCTCTGATTTATCCCAAACACCCCAGAAATGGTGGGACCTGTCCAGGCAGAACCTTCCCGTGTATTCCAGAGAAAGCAAACCCACCAAGAAATATCCCAGAAGGACTCTCCTGCAAGATTGGAAGAGCAAAACCAAAAACCTTGGCTTTCCAAGGCACAACTGCCCACATTCCTCACCCTGCAGCTTCAGGACAGGGGTTGAACGTTAAATATTGATAAATAATCCACACCCAACGACAGCAGAGCTCAGCAGATTCATTCATTCTGGATCCATCCAGACCCAGATCCAGCAGGAGGACAGAGGCTCCGATCCCACCTGCCTGGACGGAAACCCACGGCCAGGAGCTCTCCTGGAAGGGCTCCATGGCTCTGGATCTCTTCCCAAATAATTTCCATTCTGATTTACCCCAAACACCCCAGAGCCAGCAGGACCTGTGCAGGCAGAACCTTCCTGTGTATTCCAGAGAAAGCAAACCCTCCAAGAAATATCCCAGAAGGACTCTCCTGCAGGATTAGAAGAGCAAAACCAAAACCTTGGCTTTCCAAGGCAGAACTGGCCAAATTCCTCACCCTGCAGCTTCAGGGAGTTCAATATTGTTAAATATTCCACACCCAACCACGGCAGAGCGCGATCCATCCAGATCCAGACCCAGCAGGAGGACAGAGGCTCCGATCCCACCTGCCTGGATGCAAACCCACGGCCAGGAGCTCTCCTGGAAGGGCTCCATGGCTCTGGATCTGTTCCCAAATAATTTCCATTCTGATTTACCCCAAACACCCCAGAAATGGTGGGACCTGTCCATGCAGAACCTTCAGGTGTATTCCAGGGAAAGGAAATCCTCCAAGAAATATCCCAGAAGGACTCTCCTGCAGGATGGGAAGAGCAAAACCAAAACCTTGGCTTTCCAAGGCAGAACTGGCCAAATTCCTCACCCTGCAGCTTCAGGGTGTTCAATATTGTTAAATATTCCACACCCAACCACGGCAGAGCGGGATTCATCCAGATCCAGACCCAGCAGCAGGACAGAGGCTCCGATCCCACCTGCCTGGATGGAAACCCACGACCAGGAGCTCTCCTGGAAGGGCTCCATGGCTCTGGATCTCTTCCCAAATAATTTCCATTCTGATTTACCCCAAACACCCCAGAGCCAGCAGGACCTGTGCAGGCAGAACCGTCAGGTGTATTCCAGGGAAAGGAAACCCTCCAAGAAATATCCCAGAAGGACTCTCCTGCAGGATTGGAAGAGCAAACCCAAAACCTTGGCTTTCCAAGGCAGAACTGGAAATTCCTCACCCTGCAGCTTCAGGGCGTTCAATATTGATAAATATTCCACACCCAACCATGGCAGAGCGGGATTCATCCAGATCCAGATCCAGCCTTGGCTTTCCAAGGCACAACTGGCCAAATTCCTCACCCTGCAGCTTCAGGAGAGGGATTTGATGTTAAATATTGATAAATAATCCACACCCAACCACAGCAGAGCTCAGCAGATTCATTCATTCGGGATTCATCCAGATCCAGATCCAGATCCAGCAGGAGGACAGAGGCTCCGATCCCACCTGCCTGGATGCAAACCCACGGCCAGGAGCTCTCCTGGAAGGGCTCCATGGCTCTGGATCTCTTCCCAAATAATTTCCATTCTGATTTACCCCAAACACCCCAGAAATGGTGGGACCTGTGAAGGCAGAACCTTCCCGTGTTTTCCAGAGAAAGGAAACTCTCCAAGAAATATCCCAAAAGGACTCTCCTGCAGGATTGGAAGAGCAAACCCAAAACCTTGGCTTTCCAAGGCACAACTGGAAATTCCTCACCCTGCAGCTTCAGGGTGTTCAATATTGTTAAATATTCCACACCCAACCATGGCAGAGTGGGATCCATCCAGATCCAGATCCAGCCTTGGCTTTCCAAGGCACAACTGGCCAAATTCCTCACCCTGCAGCTTCAGGGCATTAAATATTGTTAAATATTCCACACCCAACCATGGCAGAGCGGGATCCATCCAGACCCAGATCCAGCAGGAGGACAGAGGCTCCGATCCCACCTGCCTGGATGCAAACCCACGGCCAGGAGCTCTCCTGGAAGGGCTCCATGGCTCTGGATCTCTTCCCAAATAATTTCCATTCTGATTTATCCCAAACACCCCAGAAATGGTGGGACCTGTGCAGGCAGAACCTTCCTGTGTATTCCAGAGAAAGCAAACCCTCCAAGAAATATCCCAGAAGGACTCTCCTGCAGGATTAGAAGAGCAAAACCAAAACCTTGGCTTTCCAAGGCAGAACTGGCCAAATTCCTCACCCTGCAGCTTCAGGAGAGGGATTTGACGTTAAATATTGATAAATAATCCACACCCAACGACAGCAGAGCTCAGCAGATTCATTCATTCTGGATTCATCCAGATCCAGACCCAGCAGGAGGACAGAAGCACCGATCCCACCTGCCTGGATGGAAACCCACGGCCAGGAGCTCTCCTGGAAGGGCTCCATGGCTCTGGATCTCTTCCCAAATAATTTCCATTCTGATTTACCCCAAACACCCCAGAAATGGTGGGACCTGTCCAGGCAGAACCTTCAGGTGTTTTCCATGGAATGGAAACCCTCCAAGAAATATCCCAGAAGGACTCTCCTGCAGGATGGGAAGAGCAAAACCAAAACCTTGGCTTTCCAAGGCAGAACTGCCCAAATTCCTCACCCTGCAGCTTCAGGGAGTTCAATATTGTTAAATATTCCACACCCAACCATGGCAGAGCGGGATCCATCCAGATCCAGCCTTGGCTTTCCAAGGCACAACTGGCCAAATTCCTCACCCTGCAGCTTCAGGAGAGGGATTGAACATTAAATATTGATAAATAATCCACACCCAACGACAGCAGAACTCAGCAGATTCATTCATTCTGGATTCATCCAGATCCAGACCCAGCACCAGGACAGAGGCTCCGATCCCACCTGCCTGGATGCAAACCCACGGCCAGGAGCTCTCCTGGAAGGGCTCCATGGCTCTGGGTCTCTTCCCAAACATTTTCTGCTCTGATTTATCTCGAACACCCCAGAAATGGTGGGACCTGTTCATGCAGAACCTTCCTGTGTATTCCATGGAATGGAAACCCTTCAAGAAATATCCCAGAAGGACTCTCCTGCAGGATTAGAAGAGCAAAACCAAAACCTTGGCTTTCCAAGGCAGAACTGGCCAAATTCCTCACCCTGCAGCTTCAGGGCGTTCAATATTGATAAATATTCCACACCCAACCATGGCAGAGCGGGATCCATCCAGATCCAGATCCAGCCTTGGCTTTCCAAGGCAGAACTGGCCAAATTCCTCACCCTGCAGCTTCAGGAGAGGGATTGAATGTTAAATATTGATAAATAATCCACACCCAACCATGGCAGAGCTCAGCAGATTCATTCATTCGGGATTCATCCAGATCCAGATCCAGATCCAGCAGGAGGACAGAGGCTCCGATCCCACCTGCCTGGATGGAAACCCACGGCCAGGAGCTCTCCTGGAAGGGCTCCATGGCTCTGGATCTCTTCCCAAATAATTTCCATTCTGATTTACCCAAACACCCCAGAAATGATGGGACCTGTGCAGGCAGAACCTTCCTGTGTATTCCAAGGAATGGAAACCCTCCAAGAAATATCCCAAAAGAACTCTCCTGCAGGATTGGAAGAGCAAAACCCAAACCTTGGCTTTCCAAGGCACAACTGGAAATTCCTCACCCTGCAGCTTCAGGGCGTTCAATATTGTTAAATATTCCACACCCAACCATGGCAGAGCGGGATCCATCCAGATCCAGACCCAGCAGCAGGACAGAGGCTCCAATCCCACCTGCCTGGATGCAAACCCACGGCCAGGAGCTCTCCTGGAAGGGCTCTCTGGCTCTGGATCTCTTCCCAAATAATTTCCATTCTGATTTACCCCAAACACCCCAGAAATGGTGGGACCTGTGCAGGCAGAACCTTCCCGTGTTTTCCATGGAATGGAAACCCTCCAAGAAATATCCCAGAAGGACTCTCCTGCAGGATGGGAAGAGCAAACCCAAAACCTTGGCTTTCCAAGGCAGAACTGGAAATTCCTCACCCTGCAGATTCAGGAGAGGGATTGAACGTTAAATATTGGTAAATAATCCACAACCAACCACAGCAGAGCTCAGCAGATTCATTCATTCGGGATCCATCCAGATCCAGATCCAGATCCAGATCCAGCAGCAGGACAGAGGCTCCGATCCCACCTGCCTGGATGCAAACCCACGGCCAGGAGCTCTCCTGGAAGGGCTCCATGGCTCTGGATCTCTTCCCAAATAATTTCCATTCTGATTTACCCCAAACACCCCAGAAATGGTGGGACCTGTGAAGGCAGAACCTTCCCGTGTTTTCCAGAGAAAGGAAACTCTCCAAGAAATATCCCAGAAGGACTCTCCTGCAAGATTGGAAGAGCAAAACCAAAAACCTTGGCTTTCCAAGGCACAACTGCCCACATTCCTCACCCTGCAGCTTCAGGGTGTTCAATATTGATAAATATTCCACACCCAACCATGGCAGAGCGGGATTCATCCAGATCCAGATCCAGCCTTGGCTTTCCAAGGCACAACTGCCCAAATTCCTCACCCTGCAGCTTCAGGAGAGGGACTGAACGTTAAATATTGATAAATAATCCACACCCAACCCTCCAGATCCCGCTCCAGGTCCAGCAGAAGGAGGGCAGAGGCTCCGGTCCCACCTCCCTGGATGCAAACCCACGGCCAGGAGCTCTCCTGGAAGGGCTCCATGGCTCTGGATCTCTTCCCAAATAATTTCCATTCTGATTTACCCCAAACACCCCAGAGCTGGTGGGACCTGTCCAGGCAGAACCTTCAGGTGTATTCCACGGAAAGGAAACCCTCCAAGAAATATCCCAGAAGGACTCTCCTGCAGGATTGGAAGAGCAAACCCAAAACCTTGGCTTTCCAAGGCAGAACTGCCCAAATTCCTCACCCTGCAGCCTCAGGGTGTTAAATATTGTTAAATATTCCACACCCAACCATGGCAGAGCGGGATTCATCCAGATCCAGACCCAGCCTTGGCTTTCCAAGGCAGAACTGGCCAAATTCCTCACCCTGCAGCTTCAGGAGAAGGATTGAACGTTAAATATTGATAAATAATCCACACCCAACCACAGCAGAGCTCAGCAGATTCATTCATTCTGGATCCATCCAGACCCAGATCCAGCAGCAGGACAGAGGCTCCGATCCCACCTGCCTGGATGGAAACCCACGGCCAGGAGCTCTCCTGGAAGGGCTCCATGGCTCTGGATCTCTTCCCAAATAATTTCCATTCTGATTTACCCCAAACACCCCAGAAATGGTGGGACCTGTCCATGCAGAACTTTCCTGTGTATTCCATGGAATGGAAACTCTCCAAGAAATATCCCAGAAGATCTCTCCTGCAGGATTGGAAGAGTAAACCCAAAACCTTGGCTTTCCAATGCAGAACTGGAAATTCCTCACCCTGCAGCTTCAGGGTGTTCAATATTGTTAAATATTCCACACCCAACCATGGCAGAGCGGGATCCATCCAGACCCAGATCCAGCAGCAGGACAGAGGCTCCCATCCCACCTGCCTGGATGGAAACCCACGGCCAGGAGCTCTCCTGGAAGGGCTCCATGGCACTGGATCTCTTCACAAACATTTTCTGCTCTGATTTATCCCAAACACCCCAGAGCTGGTGGGACCTGTCCAGGCAGAACCTTCAGGTGTTTTGCAGGGAAAGGAAACTCTCCAAGAAATATCCCAGAAGGACTCTCCTGCAGGATTGGAAGAGCAAAACCAAAACCTTGGCTTTCCAAGGCACAACTGGAAATTCCTCACCCTGCAGCTTCAGGGTGTTCAATATTGATAAATATTCCACACCCAACCATGGCAGAGCGGGATCCATCCAGATCCAGACCCAGCAGGAGGACAGAGGCTCTGATCCCACCTGCCTGGATGGAAACCCACGGCCAGGAGCTCTCCTGGAAGGGCTCCATGGCACTGGATCTCTTCCCAAATAATTTCCATTCTGATTTACCCCAAACACCCCAGAGCCAGCAGGACCTGTCCATGCAGAACCTTCCCATGTGCTCCAAGGAATGGAAACCCTCCAAGAAATATCCCAGAAGGACTCTCCTGCAGGATGGGAAGAGTAAGACCAAAACCTTGGCTTTCCAAGGCAGAACTGCCCAAATTCCTCACCCTGCAGCTTCAGGGAGTTAAATATTGTTAAATATTCCACACCCAACCATGGCAGAGCGGGATTCATCCAGATCCAGACCCAGCCTTGGCTTTCCAAGGCAGAACTGCCCAAATTCCTCACCCTGCAGCTTCAGGGAGTTCAATATTGTTAAATATTCCACACCCAACCATGGCAGAGCGGGATCCATCCAGATCCAGCCTTGGCTTTCCAAGGCAGAACTGGAAATTCCTCACCCTGCAGCTTCAGGAGAGGGACTGAACGTTAAATATTGATAAATAATCCACACCCAACCCTCCAGATCCCGCTCCAGGTCCAGCAGAAGGAGGACAGAGGCTCCGGTCCCACCTCTCTGGATGCAAACCCAGGGCCAGGAGCCAGGGGAGGCTTTTTGGAAGTGTCCCCTCCCTCAATCCTGGAGTGCCAAATCCTCTGCCAACAGCCACTTCCATCCCCTTTGGGAGCACAGGAACCGTGGCTAAAGCTGCTGATAAAAAACACCGAAACTTGGAATTTCCATCCCAAAAAAACGAATGAAATCCATTTGGGAAGGCTGCCTGGAGCAGGGACAGAGAGAGCGGCTGAAACCTCAGGGATAAACACGGACACGGGCACGGGACCGCGGCAGAACCAGCCCGAAAATCCAGAAATCAATCCATAAATAAATCCATAAATGAATCCATAAATAAATCCATAAATGAATCCATAAATAAATCCATAAATGAATCCATAAATAAATCCATACATCCCTAAATAAATCCATAAATGAATCCATAAATCCATAAATTAATCCATAAATAAATCCATAAATCCATAAATAAATCCATAAATTAATCCATAAATCCATAAATAAATCCCCAAATCCGTGACTCAGCCCCAGCATCCTCCAGGATCGCTCGGCCGCGGCCGCAAACGAGGATTTGTTCATTAACGACCTGCTGGGAACTCATCAAATTCCCACTGCTGAGATTCCTGAAATGCTCCAGGGACTCCATCTCCAACGTTTTTCCTGGAATTTTCCTCCAGGGTGTGGAACCCGGGCAGGTCCTGACCCGTAAATTCCTTCCCCTTTAAAATATTCCGGGATAACCTGAGCGGGGTGAGCCTGGGTGGTGCTGACGGACATGGACACGGACAGATGGACATGGACAGACAGATGGACATGGACAGACGGACAAGGACAGACGGACACGGACACGGACAGATGGACATGGACACGGACAGACGGACACGGACAGACGGACACGGACACGGACAGATGGACATGGACACGGACAGACAGATGGACACGGACAGACGGACACGGACAGACAGACATGGACACGGACACGGACAGATGGACACGGACAGACAGACGGACACGGACAGACACGGACAGACGGACACGGACAGACGGACGGACACGGACAGACGGACGGACGAGCCCCGGCCCCGGGTTTGGCGCTGCAGGAGGAATTGGCACCTTGGGAATGTGCCCGGCACACGGAGGAGCCCCGGCTGCTCATCCTGATCAATCCCAGTTGGGATTCACTGAATCCTAGTTTGGATTCACTGAATCCCAGTTTGGAGTCCCTGAATCCCAGTTTGGATTCACTGAATCCCAGTTTGGAGTCACTGAATCCCAGTTTGGATTAACTGAATTCCAGCTGGGATTCGCTGAATCCCAGTTTAGAGTCACTAAATCCCAGTCTGGATTTTCTGAATCCCAGTCTGGATTTGCTGAATCCAGTTTGGATTCACTGAATTCCAGCTGGGATTCGCTGAATCCCAGTTTAGAGTCACTAAATCCCAGTTTGGGTTTGCCAAATCCCAGTATGGAGTCCCTGAATCCCAGTCTGGATTCACTGAATCCCAGCATGGAGTCCCTGAATTCCGGTTGGGATTCGCTGAATCCCAGTTTGGATTTTCAGAATCCCAGTTTGGATTCGCCAAATTCCAGTTTGGGTTTGCTGAGTCTCAGTTTAGGTTTGTTGAATCCCAGCATGGAGTCCCTGAATTCCGGTTGGGATTCGCTGAATCCCAGTTTGGAGTAGTTGAATCCCAGTTCGGAATCACTGAATTCCAGTTTGGATTTCAGAATCCCAGTTTGGGTTTGCCGAATCCCGGTCTGGATTCACTGAATCCCAGTTTGGATTCACTAAATTCCAGTTTACAGTCACTAAATCCCAGTTTGGATTAACTGAATTCCAGCTGGGATTCGCTGAATCCCAGTATGGAGTCCCTGAATTCCAGTTTGGATTAGCTGAATTCCAGTTTGGATTTGCTGAATCCAGTTTGGACTCACTTAATCCCAGTTTGGATTCACTGAATCCCAGTCAGGAATCACTGAATTCCATTATGGATTTCAGAATCCCAGTTTGGGTTTGCTGAATCCCAGTTTGGATTCACTAAATTCCAGTTTACAGTCACTAAATCCCAGTTTGGATTAACTGAATTCCAGTCTGGATTTTCTGAATTCCAGTTTAGAGTCACTGAATTCCAGTTTGGGTTTCCTGAATCCCAGTTTGGATTTGTCGAATCCCAGTCTGGATTTTCTGAATCCCAGTTTGGATTTCAGAATCCCAGTTTGGATTCCAGTACAGATTTGCAAAATCCCAGTTTGGATTCCCTGAATTCCAGTTTGGATTCACTGAATTCCAGTTTGGATTCGCTGAATCCCAGTTTGGATTCCCTGAATTCCAGTTTGGATTCACTGAATTCCAGTTTGGATTCGCTGAATCCCAGTCCGGATTTTCTGAATCCCAGTTTAGAGTCACTAAACTCCAGTTTGGATTAACGGAATTCCAGTTTAGACTCGCTGAATCCCAGTTTGGATTCGCTCAATCCGTTTAGAGTCACTGAATTCCAGTTTGGATTCACTGAATCCCAGTTTGGATTTTCTGAATCCCAGTTTGGATTCGCTGAATTCCAGTTTGGATTTGTTGAATCCCAGTCTGGATTTTCTGAATCCCAGTTTAGGTTTGTTGAATACCAGTTTGGATTTGCTGAATTCCAGTTTGGATTAACTGAATTCCAGTCTGGATTTTCTGAATTCCAGTTTAGAGTCACTGAATTCCAGTTTGGATTAACGGAATTCCAGTTTAGAGTCACTGAATTCCAGTTTGGATTCACTGAATCCCAGTTTGGATTTTCTGAATCTCAGTTTGGATTTTCTGAATCTCAGTTTAGGTTTGTTGAATCCCAGTTTGGATTCGCTGAATTCCAGTTTGGATTTGTTTAATCCCAGTCCGGATTTTCTGAATCCCAGTTTAGAGTCTGGATTTTCTGAATCCCAGTTTAGAGTCACTAAATTCCAGTTTGGATGAACTGAATCCCAGTTTGGATTCGATGAATTCCAGTATGGAGTCCCTGAATTCCAGTTTGGATTTTCTGAATCCCAGTTTGGGTTTGCTGAATTCCAGTTGGGATTCACTGAATCCCAGTTTCGACTCGCTGAATCCCAGTCTGGATTTGCTGAATTCCAGTCTGGAATTCAGAATCCCAGTTTGGATTCGCTGAATTCCAGTTTGGATGCACTAAATCCCAGTCCGGATTTTCTGAATCCCAGTTTGGATTTTCTGAATCTCAGTTTGGATTCACTGAATCCCAGTATGGAGTCCCTGAATCCCAGTTTGGGTTTGCTGAATCCCAGTTTGGATTCGCTGAATCCCAGTTTGGATTCACTAAATTCCAGTACAGATTTGCAAAATCCCAGTTTGGATTTTCTGAATCCCAGTCTGGAGGGAGGGAGGGAGACGAAAGGAAAGGAAAGGAAATTTCAAGGAAAGGAAAGAAGAAGAAAGGAAATTCAAGAAAGGAAAGGAAATTTCAAGGAAAGGAAAGGAAATTTCAAGGAAAGGAAGGAGGAAATTTCAAGGAAAGGAAACAGGAAAGGAAAGGAAATTTAAAGGGGGAAAGGAAAGGTAAGGAAAGGAAAGGAAAGGAAAGGAAAGGAAAGGAAAGGAAAGGAAAGGAAAGGAAAGGAAAGGAAAGGAAAGGAAAGGAAAGGAAAGGAAAGGAAAGGAAAGGAAAGGAAAGGAAAGGAAAGGAAAGGAAAGGAAAGGAAAGGAAAGGAAAGATTAAGGAAAGGAAGGAAATTTCAAGGAAAGGAAGAAGTAAGAAAGAAAGGAAAAAGGAAAGGAAAGGAAAGGAAAGGAAAGGAAATTTCAAGGAAAGGAAATTTCAAGGAAAGGAAAGGAAAGGAAAGGAAAGGAAAGGAAAGGAAAGGAAAGGAAAGGAAAGGAAAGGAAAGGAAAGGAAAGGAAAGGAAAGGAAAGGAAAGGAAAGGAAAGGAAAGGAAAGGAAAGGAAAGGAAAGGAAAGGAAAGGAAAGAAAGGAAAGGAAAGGAAAGGAAAGGAAAGGAAAGGAAAGGAAAAGTAAAGGAAAGGAAAGGAAAGGAAAGGAAATTTCAAGGAAAGGAAAGGAAATTTCAAGGAAAGGAAATTTCAAGGAAATTTCAAGGAAAGGAAAGGAAAGGAAATTTCAAGGAAAGGAAAGGAAATTTCAAGGAAAGGAAAGGAAAGGAAAGGAAAGGAAATTTCAAGGAAAGGAAAGGAAAGGAAAGGAAAGGAAATTTCAAGGAAAGGAAAGGAAAGGAAAGGAAAGGAAAGGAAAGGAAAGGAAAGGAAAGGAAAGGAAAGGAAAGAAAGGAAAGGAAAGGAAAGGAAAGGAAAGGAAAGGAAAGGAAAGGAAAGGAAAGGAAAGGAAAGGAAAGGAAAAAGGAAAGGAAAGGAAAGGAAAGGAAAGGAAAGGAAAGGAAAGGAAAGGAAAGGAAAGGAAAGGAAAGGAAAGGAAATTTCAAGGAAAGGAAAGGAAAGGAAAGGAAAGGAAAGGAAGAAAGAAAGAAGGAATTCTCCATATTCCATAAGGATTCCCCACATTCCCTGTATTTTTAACCCCTCGTGGGCAGCAGAACATCAGATTTTAAAATTGTTCCTTTGAGGTTTGGGAGGGATTTTTAAAAGGGCAAAAAGGAGCAAATTTAGAGCAGAAAAAAAACCAAAAATCCACAAAAACCACCCAAAAAAAACCCAACCAAAGGCAGAGCAGGCAGCAATTCCTGGGAAACGGAAAATCGGGAATTGCAGGGCCGGGATAACGCAGGGAGGCCCCGGGGGCGTTCCCAGCTGGAACAAAGGAGCCGCTGGAGCAGAAAATGACCAGAAATGGGCAAAGAGATGAACAAAAAATGGGAATTTCTGAGCGGGGAGGGGAGGGGCAGCTCCCGATTCCCGCTGGAAGCGCTCGGAATCCCGGGAAAAGGGAAATTCCTGTTGGGAATGTTCATCCCAATGGGGCTGGGAAGGGCTTGGAATTCCAGAAAAGGAGAAATCCTTGTTGGGAATGTTCATCCCAATGGGCAGGGAAGGGCTCAGAATTCTGGGAAAAGGGAAAAAGGGAAATCCTTGTTGGGAATGTTCATCCCAATGGGCAGGGAAGGGCTCGGAATTCCGGGAAAAGGGGAAATCCCTGTTGGGAATGTTCATCCCAATGGGCAGGGAAGGGCTCGGAATCCCGGGAAAAGGGAAAAAAGGGAAATCCTTGTTGGGAATGTTCATCCCAGTGGGCAGGGAAGGGCTCGGAATTCCGGGAAATCCTTGTTGGGAATGTTCATCCCAATGGGTGGGGAAGGGCTCGGAATTCCGGGAAATCAATGGGAAATCCTGGTTGGGAATGTTCATCCCAATGGGCAGGGAAGGGCTCGGAATCCCGGGAAATCCTTGTTGGGAATGTTCATCCCAATGGGCTGGGAAGGGCTCGGAATTCTGGAAAATCCCAGGAAAAGGAGAAATCCTTGTTGGGAATGTTCATCCCAATGGGCAGGGAAGGGCTCGGAATTCCGGGAAATCCCTGTTGGGAATGTTCATCCCAATGGGGCAGGGAAGAGCTCGGAATTCCGGGAAAAGGAGAAATCCCTGTTGGGAATGTTCATCCCAATGGGCAGGGAAGGGCTCGGAATCCCGGGAAAAGGGAAAAAGGGAAATCCTTGTTGGGAATGTTCATCCCAATGGGGCAGGGAAGGGCTCAGAATTCCGGGAAATCCCTGTTGGGAATGTTCATCCCAATGGGGCAGGGAAGGGCTTGGAATTCCGGGAATTCCGGAAAATGGAGATCCTTGTTGGGAATGTTCATCCCAATGGGCAGGGAATGGCTCGGAATCCCGGGAAATCCTGGGAAATCCTGGTTGGGAATGTTCAACCCAATGGGTGGGGAAGGGCTCGGAATTCTGGGAAATCCTGGGAAAAAGGGAAATCCCTGTTGGGAATGTTCATCCCAATGGGGCTGGGAAGGGCTCGGAATTCCGGAAAATCCCAGGAAAAGGAGAAATCCCTGTTGGGAATGTTCATCCCAATGGGCAGGGAAGGGCTCGGAATTCCGGGAAATTCCTGTTGGGAATGTTCATCCCAATGGGTGGGGAAGGGCTCGGAATTCCAGGAAATCCGGGAAAAGGGAAATCCTTGTTGGGAATATTCATCCCAATGGGCAGGGAAAGGCTTGGAATTCCAGAAAAGGGAAATCCTTGTTGGGAATGTTCATCCCAATGGCTGGGAAGGGCTTGGAATCCTGGGAAAATGGGAAATTCCTATTGGGAATGTTCATCCCAATGGGCAGGGAAGGGCTCAGAATTCCGGGGAAAGGGAAAATGGGAAATCCTTTTTGGGAATGTTCATCCCAGTGGGGCAGGGAAGGGCTCGGAATTCCAGAAAAGGGGAAATCCTTGTTGGGAATGTTCATCCCAGTGGGCTGGGAAGGGCTCGGAATTCCGGAAAATCCCAGGAAAAGAAAAAATCCCTGTTGGGAATGTTCATCCCAATGGGGCTGGGAAAGGCTCGGAATCCCGGAAAATCCAGGAAAAGCAGAAATCCTTGTTGGGAATATTCAACCCAATGGGGCTGGGAAGGCTCGGAATCCCGGGAAAAGGGAAAAAGGGAAATCCTTGTTGGGAATGTTCATCCCAGTGGGCAGGGAAGGGCTCGGAATTCCGGGAAATCCCGGGAAAATGGGAAATTCCTGTTGGGAATGTTCATCCCAATGGGCAGGGAAGGGCTCGGAATTCCAGAAAAGGAGAAATCCTTGTTGGGAATGTTCATCCCAATGGGCTGGGAAGGGCTCGGAATTCCGGGAAATCCCAGGAAAAGGAGAAATCCTTGTTGGGAATGTTCATCCCAATGGGCAGAGAAGGGCTCGGAATTCCGGGAAAAGGAGAAATCCCTGTTGGGAATGTTCATCCCAGTGGGCAGGGAAGGGCTCGGAATCCCGGGAAATCCCGGGAAAAAGGGAAATCCTTGTTGGGAATGTTCATCCCAGTGGGCTGGGAAGGGCTCGGAATTCCGGGAAATCCCTGTTGGGAATGTTCATCCCAATGGGGCAGGGAAGGGCTCGGAATCCCGGGAAATCCCAGGAAAAGGGGAAATCCTTGTTGGGAATGTTCATCCCAGTGGGCAGGGAAGGGCTCGGAATCCCGGGAAATTCCTGTTGGGAATGTTCATCCCAATGGGCTGGGAATATGCTGGGGGTGTTTGGGGCAAGGATGGGCACGAAGGGGTTAAAATATCCAGGGAAAACAAAATCCAGGGAAAATGGGATCCAGGAAAAAATCCTGGGATAATGGGATCCAGGGATAATGAGATCCAGGGGAAATGGGATCCAGGGAAAACAAAATCCAGGGATAATGGGATCTGGGGATAATGGGATCCAGGGAAACCAACATTCAGGGATAACAGGATCCTGGGATAACGCGATCCAGGGAAAATGGGATCCACGGAAAACAAAATCCAGGGATAATGGGAGCCGGTAAAAATGGAATCCAGGGATAATGGGACCCAGGAACATCGGCATCCAGGGAAAAAAACATTCAGGGATATCAGGATCCAGGGAAAACAAAATCCATGGATAACGGAATCCAGGGATATCAGCATTCAGGGATAACAGGATCCAGGGATAATGGGATCCAGGGGAAATGGGATCCAGGGATAACAGGATTCAGGGATATCAGCATCCAGGAAAACATTCCCTGTTTAGACTGACACCAAACAGGAATTGGAAAACCATTGGAATTCCACAAAATTCTGGAATCCCAGTGGAATTCCCAGTTCAGACTGACCCAAACAGCATCAGAAACTGGGAAAGGATTGGGAGACGGAATTATGGAATTCTGGAATCTGGGTGGAATTCCCAGTTCAGAACCGACACCAAACCAGAAACTGGAAAAGGATTCGGAGATGGGATCATGGAATTCCAGAATCCGGGTGGAATTCCCAGTTCAGACTGATGCCAAACAGGAAATAGGGAAATATCCAGGAGACAGAATTATGGAATTCTGGAATCCGGGTGGAATTCCCAGTTCAGACCGACACCAAACCAAAACTGGAAAGCCGCTGGAGATGGAATTATGGAATTCTGGAATCCAGGTGGAATTCCCAGTTCAGACCGACACCAAACAGCACCAGAAACTGGGAAAGGATTCGGAGATGGAATCCTGGAATTCTGGAATTTGAATGGAATTCCCAGTTCAGACTGACACCAAACAGCACCAGAAACTGGGAAAGGATTGGGAGATGGAATCCTGGAATTCTGGAATTCCCAGTTCTGACTGGGACACCAAACAGCACCAGAAACAGGGAAAGGATTGGGAGACACAATCCTGGAATTCTGGAATGGTTTGGGTGGGAAGGGCCCCTCCAATCCCATCCCATTCCCAGATTATTCCCAATTTTCCTTGGGCACTTCCAGCAACAGCAGCAAAGAGAATCCGGGAAATCCAGGAAATCCAGAAAATTCCTTTGGAGCTCCTCCTGCACATTGTCCCCACCCTCACCCTCATCCACGATCCATGAAAATTCCAAGATTTTGGATCTGATCGGCAGCTCGGATCCAAGCTGGGCATTTCCGCTTTTTGGGTTTTTTTGGGAATTTTTTCCCAAAAAAACCCCTCTGGATCAGAGCTCTGCTCCTCAATACCCAAAAATTCTTATGGCAACAAGAACAATAAAATTAATTATAATTTATATTAATTTATAATTAATTATTATTATAATTTATAATTTTTTCCCCCCAAAAAAACCCTCAGGATCAGAGCTCTGCTGTTAAATCCCCTAAAATTCTTATGGCAACAAGAACGATATAATTAATGGTAATTTATAATTATAATTTACAATTAATAATAATTTATATTAAATTATCATATTTTTGGATTTTTTTGGTGGGGCAGCAGAAAATAAGGATTTTTTTTCCCAAAAAAACCCCTCAGGATCAGAGCTCTGCTGTTAAATCCCCTAAAATTCTTATGGCAACAAGAACAATATAATTAATTAATTTATAATTATTTAAAATTAATTATTATTATAATTTATAATTTTTTCCCCCAAAAAAACCTCAGGATCAGAGCTCTGCTGTTAAATGCCCTAAAATTCTTATGGCAACAAGAACGATATAATTAATTGTAATTTATAATTATAATTTACAATTAATAATAATTTATATTAAATTATCATATTTTTGGATTTTTTTGGTGGGGCAGCAGAAAATAAGGATTTTTTTTCCCAAAAAAACCCCTCTGGATCAGAGCTCTGCTCCTCAATACCCAAAAATTCTTATGGCAACAAGAACAATAAAATTAATTATAATTTATAATTATTTATAATTAATTATTAATATAACTTATATTTTTTTCCCCCAAAAAAACCCTCAGGATCAGAGCTCTGCTGTTAAATCCCCTAAAATTCTTATGGCAACAAGAATGATGTAATTAATTACAATTTAAATTATATCATTTATATATATATATATAATATTATATATATATTATGTGTATATATAGATATAAAAATTTATATATTAATTATAATTTATTTCATTAATTATTATAATTTATAACTTTTTCCCCCCAAAAAAACCTCAGGATCAGAGCTCTGCTGTTAAATCCCCTAAAATTCTTATGGCAACAAGAATGATGTAATTAATTACAATTTAAATTATATCATTTATATATATATATATATATATATATTATATTATATTATATTATATTATATATATATTATGTATATATATATATATATATATAAATTTATGTATTAATTATAATTTATTTCATTAATTATTATAATTTATAACTTTTTCCCCCCAAAAAAACCTCAGGATCAGAGCTCTGCTGTTAAATCCCCTAAAATTCTTATGGCAACAAGAACGATATAATTAATAAAAATTTATAAATAATTATAAATAATATATTATAATGTCTAAATAAATTACTAATATATGTAATAATATAATTATAATATAATATAATAAATAGAATAGAATAGAATAGAATATACAATATATAACATATAATATATAATATATAATATATATTATATTATATTATATTATATTATATTATATTATATTATATTATATTATATTATATTATATTTTAACTATAGCATATCAAATATAATATATATAATACATTATATATAATATAATATAATATAATATAATATAATATAATATAATATAATATAATATAATATAATATAATATAATATAATATAATATAATAATTATATAATAATTTTTAATATAATAGACAAAATTAATATATAATAATTTATCAATAAATTATAAATAATTATAATTGATATTCAATTATTGTAATCCAGAGGGTGAAACAGCTCCCCAGGGAATTTCCACATTCCCAAAATTCCAACAGGAATTCCGGAATATTCCACATTTCCACCCACCTGGAAAAGCTCCCTGAGCTCCCAAAATCCCAATTTTGGGTCCAATCTCAATTCTGACCCAAATTTCCCAGAAAAACCAGGAAAGGATGAAAATCTCCAGGTTTTTTTCCCAGCTCCTTTTTCCGGGATAATTCCGGATGAATCCTCCCAACCTCAGGAATGTTTCCAGCACTGGGAATTATTTTCAGATTATAAAAATATCCTAAAAAAATTCCCAAAAAACCGGGAAATACCTGAAATGACGGCGATTTTCCGAGCCCCGTGCTCCTCCCTGGCGATCCTCTCCGCCTCCTCCATCAGCAGCATCCCAAACCCCTGGAATTAGAGGAAAAACAGGGAAAAAAAAAGGGAATTTTGGTCAAAATAAAAGGGCAGGATGTGAAGATGGGTTCCAAAAAAAATTCCGGATTTTTGGAATGGGAATATTGGAGGATTGAGGTCGATGAATTCCTCGGGGAATTTTTTTCCTCCTGGTGGAATTTTTGGTGATGGAATGGTGGAATGAGGTGAGAGCAGAGGGAAATTTGGGAATTTGGGGGTGCCTGGGGTTGGAATTGGGAGGGATCCCATTGGGAAAAAAACCCCAAAAGGTTGGGAAGCAACAGAATTCCAGCATGAAGGAGCTCAAATCCCATCCTGGCTCTATCCCAACTCGGAGCAAAGAAGCGAAATTAAACAAAACTCCAATTTTTTGGGGAATGACGATGGAATGATGGAATGAGGTGGGAGCAGAGGGAAATTTGGGAATTTGGGGGTGCCTGGTGCTGGAATTTGGAGGGATCCCATTGGGAAAAAAACCCAAAAAATGGGAAACAACAGAATTCCAGCAAAAAGGAGCTCAAATCCCATCCTGGCTCTATCCCAACTCGGAGCAAAGAAGCGAAATTAAACAAAACTCCAATTTTTTGGGGAAGGAAATGGAATGATGGAAGGAGGTGGGAGCAGAGGGAAATCCGGGAATTTGTGGGTACCTGGTGCTGGAATTTGGAGGGATCCCATTGGGAAAAAAACCCCAAAAGGTTGGGAAGCAACAGAATTCCAGCATGAAGGAGCTCAAATCCCATCCTGGTTCAATCCCAACTCAGAGCAAAGAAGCGAAACTAAACAAAACTCCAATTTTTTTGGGGAATGACGATGGAATGATGGAAGGAGGTGGGAGCCGAGGGAAATCCGGGAATTTTCGGGTACCTGGTGCTGGAATTTGGCGGGATCCCGGCTGCTGAACGTGATCCCATTGGGGAAAAACCCAAACCAAAATTCCAGCAAACAGGAGCTCAAATCCCATCTAGGGTTCAATCCCAACTCAGAAACAATGAGCGAAATTAAACAAAACTCCAATTTTTTTGTGAGGTAAGGAAGATGGAATGCTGGAAGGAGGTGAGAGCAGAGGGAAATCTGGGAATGCTGGAATTTGGAGGGATCCCGGCTGCTGAACGTGATCCCATTGGGGAAAACCCAAACCAAAATTCCAGCAAACGGGAGCTCCAATTCCATCCCTGGTTTGATCCCAACTTGCAGCAAATGAGCAAAATTAAATAAAACTCCAATTTTTTGGGGAAGGAAATGGAATGATGGAAGGAGGTGGGAGCAGAGGGAAATCCGGGAATTTGGGGGTACCTGGTGCTGGAATTTGGAGGGATCCCGGCTGCTGAACGTGATCCCATTGGGGAAAACCCAAACCAGCAAATTTCCAGCAAATTCCAGCAAAAGGAGCTCCAATTCCATCCTGGTTTGATCCCAACTCAGAGCAAATGATTGGAATTAAACAAAACTCCAATTTTGTGACTGGAATGTGATCCCATTGGGAAAAAACCCAAAAATACTGGGAAACAACAGAATTCCAGCAAAAAGGAGCTCAAATCCCATCCTGGTTCGATCCCAACTCAGAGCAAAGAAGTGGAATTAAATAAAACTCCAATTTTTTGGGGAGGGAAAGAGATGGAACGAGGATGGATTGATGGAATGAGGTGAGAGCAGAGGGAAATCTGGGAATGCTGGAATTTGGAGGGATCCCATTGGGGAAAAAACCCAAAAAATTGGGAAGCAACAGAATTCCAGCAAAAGGAGCTCAAATCCCATCCTGGCTCTATCCCAAGTCAGAAAAAATGAGCTAAATTAAACAAAATTCCAATTTTTTGGGGAATGGCGATGGAATGCTGGAATGAGGTGGGAGCCGAGGGAAATCCGGGAATTTTTGGGTACCTGGTGCTGGAATTTGGAGGGATCCCGGCTGCTGAACGTGATCCCATTGGGGAAAACCCAAACCAAAATTCCAGCAAACGGGAGCTCCAATTCCATCTATGGTTCAATCCCAACTCGGAGCAAAGAAGCAAAACTAAACAAAACTCCAATTTTTTTGGGGAATGACGATGGAATGCTGGGAGGAGGTGGGAGCAGAGGGAAATCCGGGAATTTGTGGGTACCTGGTGCTGGAATTTGGAGGGATCCCATTGGGAAAAAAACCCCAAAAGGTTGGGAAGCAACAGAATTCCAGCAAAAGGAGCTCAAATCCCATCCTGGTTTGATCCCAACTCAAATAAAATGAGCGAAATTAAATAAAACTCCAATTTTTTTGGGGAAGGAAATGGAATGATGGAAGGAGGTGGGAGCAGAGGGAAATCCGGGAATTTGGGGGTACCTGGTGCTGGAATTTGGAGGGATCCCGGCTGCTGAACGTGATCCCATTGGGGAAAACCCAAACCAAAATTCCAGCAAACGGGAGCTCAAATCCCATCCTGGTTTGATCCCAACTCAGAGCAAATGAATGGAATTAAATAAAACTCCAATTTTATGACTGGAATGTGATCCCATTGGGAAAAAACCCCAAAAGGTTGGGAAGCAACAGAATTCCAGCAAAAGGAGCTCAAATCCCATCCTGGTTTGATCCCAACTCAGAGCAAAGAAGCGAAATTAAATAAAACTCCAATTTTTTGGGGAGGGAAAGAGATGGAACGAGGATGGATTGATGGAATGAGGTGAGAGCAGAGGGAAATCTGGGAATGCTGGAATTTGGAGGGATCCCATTGGGAAAAAAACCCCAAAAAATGGGAAACAACAGAATTCCAGCATGAAGGAGCTCAAATCCCATCCTGGTTTGATCCCAACTCGGAGCAAACGAGCGGAATTAAATAAAACTCCAATTTTTTGGGGAAGGAAATGGAATGATGGAAGGAGGTGGGAGCCGAGGGAAATCCGGGAATTTGTGGGTACCTGGTGCTGGAATTTGGAGGGATCCCGGTTGGTGATTGTGATCCCATTGGGAAAAAAACCCCAAAAAACTGGGAATCAACAGAATTCCAGTAAACAGGAGCTCAAATCCCAACCTGGCTCAATGCCAACCTGGAGCAAACGAGCGAAATGAAATAAAAATCCAATTTTATGACTGGAATGTGATCCCATTGGGAAAAAAACCCAAAACAGAACTCCAGCAAAAGGAGCTCCAATTCCATCTAGGGTTCAATCCCAACTTGGAGCAAATGAGCAGAATTAAACAAAATTCCAATTTTATGACTGGAATGTGATCCCATTGAGAAAAAACCCCAAAAGGTTGGGAAGCAACAGAATTCCAGCATGAAGGAGCTCAAATCCCATCCTGGTTTGATCCCAACTTGGAACAAATGAACAGAATTAAATAAAACTCCAATTTTTTTGTGAGGTAAGGAGGATGGAATGCTGGGAGGAGCTGGGAGCAGAGGGAAATAAATAAAATTCCAATTTTTTTGTGAGGTAAGGAGGATGGAATGCTGGAATGAGGTGGGAGCCGAGGTAAATCCGGGAATTTCGGGTACCTGGTGCTGGAATTTGGCGGGGTCCCGGCTGCTGACGGGCACGGCGCTGCCGTAGACGTGCAGCTCGCGCACCACGGAGGCGCCGGCGCGGAGCTCGGGCCGGAAGGCGGCGGCGGAGCCGCGGCGGAGCCGCAGGAGCCCCACCAGGATGTCCCGCTCGGAATCCTCGTACGACAGGAACGTCTCCCAGCCGCCGTTGGCCACGTAGTCCCGGCGGACCAGCTCCACCTGGGATGGGAGAGCCAGGGAAAATGGGAAATGGGAATTTGGAATTGGCCGCGTGATCCTGATGGATCAGCTCCACCTGGGATGGGAGGGAATGGACAAGGAGGAAAAGGAAAATGTGAGAGCAAAGCCAATTCCATGGATCCATAAATATGGCTCAGAGCAAACAGGAAGGGATTCCCCAAAGTCAATTTGATTCCAGATGGGAATTTGGAATTGGCCACATAATCCCAATGGATCAGCTCCACCTGGTCCAGGAGTTGGATGGATGAGGAAGGAAAGGAGGGAAAAAGGAAAATGTGAGAGGGAAGCCAAATCCGTGGATCCATAAATATGCTCACAGCAGACAGGAATGGATTCCCTAAAGGCAACTGAATTTAAATGGGAATTTGGAATTGGCTGCATGATCCTGATGGATCAGCTCCACCTGGGATGGGAGTGGGATGGAGGAGGAGGAGGGAAAAGAGGGAAAATGGAAAATGTGAGAGCAAAGCCAATTCCATGGATCCATAAATATGGCTCAGAGCAAACAGGAAGGGATTCCCCAAAGCCAGTTTGGTTCCAGATGGGAATTTGGAATTGGCCGCGTAATCCCGCCGGACCAGCTCCACCTGGGACGGGAAATGGGAAATGGGAAATGGGAAATGATTCCGTGGATCCGTTAGTGTGGGCAAACAGGAAGGGATTCCCTAAAGGCAACTGAATTTAAATGGGAATTTGGAATTGGCCGCGTGATCCTGATGGATCAGCTCCACCTGGGATGGGAGAGGAGGGAAAATGGGAAATGGGAAATGGGAAATGGGAAATGGGAAATGATTCCGTGGATCCGTTAATATGGGCAAACAGGAATGGATTCCCTAAAGGCAATTGAATTTAAATGGGAATTTGGAATTGGCCGCGTGATCCTGATGGATCAGCTCCACCTGGGACAGGAATGGGATGGAGGAGGAGGACGGAAAAGAGGGAAAATGGGAAATGGGAAATGGTTCTGTGGATCCGTTAATGTGGGCAAACAGGAAGGGATTCCCTAAAGGCAATTGAATTTAAATGGGAATTTGGAATTGGCCGCGTGATCCCAACGGACCAGCTCCACCTGCGACGGGAGACAGAGGGAAAATGGGAAATGGGAAATGATTCCGTGGATCCGTTAATGTGGGCAGACAGGAAGGGATTCCCTAAAGGCAACTGAATTTAAATGGGAATTTGGAATTGGCCACATAATCCCGATGGATCAGCTCCACCTGCGGCGGAGAGGAGGGAAAATGGGAAATGGGAAATGGGAAATGGGAAATGATTCCATGGATCCGTTAATGTGGGCAGACAGGAATGGATTCCCTAAAGGCAACTGAATTTAAATGGGAATTTGGAATTGGCCGCGTGATCCTGATGGATCAGCTCCACCTGGGACGGGAACGGGGCGGAGGAGGAGGAGGAAAAGAGGGAAAATGGGAAATGGGAAATGGGAGGCGATTCCGTGGATCCGTTAATATGGGCAGACAGGAAGGGATTCCCTAAAGGCAACTGAATTTAAATGGGAATTTGGAATTGGCCGCGTGATCCTGATGGATCAGCTCCACCTGGGATGGGAACAGGACGGACAAGGAAGTTAAAAAGGAAAATGTGACAGCAAAGCCAATTCCGTGGATCCATAAATATGCTCAGAGCAAACAGCAATTAATTAACGAATTAATTAATTAATCAGGATCCCGTTTCCCATCAGGGGATGATGTTGGTTGTTCACAAATCCCCCCAAACATCCATGGAAAAACGCTTTTCCCGGGATTCCTGCTCCTGCCCGGACAAAGGGAATTTTCCGCTTGGAAAAGCCCGGGATGAGCCCGCCCTCCCCTCATTTGCAATTCAAATGAGATCCGGCAGAAACGCGGGAAAAAATTCCCAATTTCCCGGGAGCCGGGGCAGCCTCGGATCCGGGAAAAATCGGGAGATTTTTGGGAATTTTGGAGATTTTTTGGGGGATTTTTTGGGAATTTTGGAGGGTTTTTGTACATTTTTTCACATATAAATCCATATTTAAATAGACACATTTTGCCCAAAAACTGTGGAAATTCTCCCAAAAAATCTCTAAATTCCCCATTCTCCCTCCCAACACCCACAGGGCGTTATTGGATTTCCCAAAATTTCAATTTTTAAAAATTTCAATTATACGCAGATATATTGTATTATTATGTATAACACACATTATATATAACATATATGTTATATAAATATATAATATATAATACACATATAATAGAAATGTGTGTCTATTTATATTTATATAATTTTAATTTTATATTTATATCTATAATTATATTTTTACATTTGTTTATATCTATGTTTACATCTATATATATAAATTTTAATGCACATTTTTTCACATATAAATCCATATTTATATATACACATTTCCCAAAATTTCAATTTTTAAAAAATTTCAATTATATGCAGATATATTGTATTATTATGTATAACATACATTATATATAGAATGTAATATATATGTTATATAAATATATAATATATAAAATTAATATAATAGAAATGTATGATGTCTATTTATATTTATATAACTTTATTTTATATCTATATCTATATTTAAATCTATATTTATATCTCCATATATAGATTTTAATGCACATTTTTCCCTATATAAATCCATATTTATATAGACACATTTTGCCTAAAAACCATGAAAATTCCACCAAAAAAATCTCAAAATTCCCCATTCTCCCTCCCAACACCCACAGGGCGTTATTGGATTTCCAAAACTCCCAAAATTCCCATTTTTATGGGGAAAAAAGGAGAAATGTGAATTTTACGGAAGTGCAAACCCCCCACACCCAGTGCGGATCCACAGATCCCGGAATTTTCCTCAGGAATTCCCAAAAATTGGGATTTTTTTTACCTGGTAGGGCCTCACTTTGTGGTGGATCTCCTGAATCCCGACCTCGCGCGTCCTCACGTCGCGGCACTGGGGAAAAACGGGAAAATCTGAGCATGGAAAATTCTGGAAAATTACGGAAAATTCTGGAAAATTTTGGAAAATTCCGGAAAATTCCGGGAAATTTCAGAAATCGCGCGTCCTCATGTCGCGGCACTGGGGGAAAAAACGGGAAAATCTGAGCATGGGAAATTCTGGAAAATTCCGGAAAATTCTGGAAAATTCTGGAAAATTCCGGGAAATTCCAGAAATCGCGCGTCCTCACGTCGCGGCACTGGGGAAAAAACGGGAAAATCTGAGCATGGGAAATTCTGGAAAATTCTGGAAAATTCCGGAAAATTCCGGGAAATTCCAGAAAATTCCGGGAAATTCCAGAAAATTCCGGGAAATTCCGGGAAATTCCAGAAATCGTGAGTCCTCACGTCATGACACTGGGGGAAAAAACGGGAAAATCTGAGCATGGGAAATTCCGGAAAATTCTGGAAAATTCTGGAAAATTCCAGAAAATTCCGGAAAAATCCGGAAAATTCCAGAAAATTCCGGGAAATTCCAGAAATCGCGCGTCCTCACGTCGCGGCACTGGGGGAAAAAACGGGAAAATCTGAGCATGGGAAATTCTGGGAAATTCTGGAAAATTCCGTAAAATTCTGGAAAATTCCGGGAAATTCCAGAAATCGCGCGTCCTCACGTTGCAGCACTGGGGGGAAAAACGGGAAAATCTGAGCATGGGAAATTCTGGAAAATTCCAGAAAATTCCGGAAAATTCCAGGAAATTCCAGAAATCGTGCGTCCTCACGTCGCGGCACTGGGGGAAAAAACGGGAAAATCTGAGCATGGGAAAATTCTGGAAAATTCCAGCCCAAATTTGAGGGGTTTTTTTGGGAATTTTTTTGGGATTTGTTTGGGTTGGGATTTGGGGATTTTTGGGATATCCCAGGAATTCCTTCCCCAATCCCATTTCCCCTTTCCCAGGGAATTCCCTCCATTCCCAGCCTGGCATTGGATCCATCCCCATCCCAGCTCCTCTCCGGGAAGGAATTTTGGGAATTCCCTGGGAATTTGGGATCTCCCTTCCCTTTTCCATCCCCAAATCCCATAAAAACCCCTCAGGATGGATCCTGGATCCCAGAATCCCGGAATTCTTTGGGATGGGATTCAGATTTCAGAGTTTCTCCCCGGCTCTTCCCTCATTTAAACGTGTGGGAATGGGAAATGGAGGAGAATTTTAAAAGGAATTTTTCCCCTCTTTTCCCTCTGATTTCAGGGCTCCAATCCTGCTCCAAAAAAGGGAGAAAAAAAGGGGAAAAAATGGGGAAAATGGGAAGGGGGTTGGCAAAAAAAAGGGGGAAAAAAGGATAAAAAAGGGGGAAAAAGGGGGAAAATGGGGAAAAAATGTGGGGAAAAAATGGGGAAAATGGGAAGGGATTTGGCAAAAAAAAAGGGGAAAAAAGGATAAAAAAGGATAAAAAATGGGGAAAAATGGGGAAAAAATGGGGAAAATGGGAAGCGGGTTGGCAAAAAAAAGGGGAAAAAAGGGGAAAAAAAGGATAAAAAATGGGGAAAAAATGGGGAAAATGGGAATGGGGGGTTGGCAAAAAAAGGGGAAAAAAAGGGAGAAAAAAAGGATAAAAAAGGGGGAAAGTTGGGAAAAAAATGGGGAAAATGGGAAGGGGGGTTGGCAAAAAAAAAGGGGGAAAAAAGGATAAAAAACAGGGGAAAATGGGGAAAATGGGGAAAATGGGAAGGGGGTTGGCAAAAAAAAAGGGGAAAAAAGGGGAAAAAAAGGGGGAAAAAAGGGGGGAAAATGGGGAAAAAGGGAAGGGGTTTGGAAAAAAAAAAGGGGAAAAAAAGGATAAAAAAGGATAAAAAACAGGGGAAAATGGGGAAAAAATTGGAAGGGGGGTTGGCGAAAAAAGGATAAAAAAGGGGAGGAAATGGGGCAAAAAAGTGGGAAAAATTGGGGAAAATGGGAAGGGAGTTGGCAAAAAAAAGGGGGGAAAATGGGGAAAAAATGGGGAAAATGGGAAGGGGGTTGGCAAAAAAAAAGGGGAAAAAAAGGATAAAAAAGGGGGTAAAATGAGGAAAAAATGTGGGAAAAAATTGGGGAAAATGGGAATAACAATTAAACATTTCATTGTATTTTATTACAAATCAATAGAAATGACTGATAAACCACGGAATAAACGTTTTAAATTATTATTAATTAATGAATTTTGCTAATTGACCTGCGTGCCCAGGTCCCTCATCCTGGCCAGCGCGAGCTCCCTCAGGTTGCCGTGCTCCACCCCGGAGCTCACCAGGGGCATTGGGATATCCCTGCAAAAAACCAGGAAAATTCACATTTTAGCTCAAAAAAAACACCAGGAAAATTCAAATTTTAGCTCAACAAAACACCAGGAAAATTCAAATTTTAGCTCAAAAAAACCACCAGGAAAATTCAAATTTTAGCTCAAAAAAAAATCACGAAAATTCAAATTTTAGCTCAAAAAAAACACCAGGAAAATTCAAATTTTAGCTCAAAAAAAAAACCAGGAAAATTCAAATTTTAGCTCAAAAAAAAAAAAACCAGGAAAATTCAAATTTTAGCTCAAAAAAACCAGGAAAATTCAAATTTTTAGCTCAAAATAAACCAGGAAAATCTCAAATTTTAGCTCACCAGGGGCATTGGGATATCCCTGCAAAAAAACCAGGAAAATTCAAATTTTAGCTCAAAAAAAATCACGAAAATTCAAATTCTAGCTCAAAAAAATCACGAAAATTCAAATTTTAGCTCAAAAAAACACGAAAATTCAAATTTTAGCTCAAAAAAAACCACCAGGAAATTTCAAATTTTAGCTCACCAGGGCATTGGGATATCCCTGCAAAAAAACCAGGAAAATTCAAATTTTAGCTCAAAAAACAGCAGGAAAATTCAAATTTTAGCTCAAAAAAAAACCCAGGAAAATTCAAATTTTAGCTCAAAAAAACCACCAGGAAAATTCAAATTTTAGCTCAAAAAAACACAAGAAAATTCAAATTTTAGCTCAAAAAAAACACCCAGGAAAATTCAAATTTTTAGCTCAAAAAAAAACCCAGGAAAATTCAAATTTTAGCTCAAAAAAACCACCAGGAAAATTCAAATTTTAGCTCAAAAAAAAACCAGGAAAATTCAAATTTTAGCTCAAAAAAAACACCAGGAAAATTCAAATTTTAGCTCAAAAAAAATCACGAAAATTCAAATTTTAGCTCAGAAAAAACAGCAGGAAAATTCAAATTTTAGCTCAAAAAAAAAACCAGGAAAATTCAAATTTTAGCTCAAAAAACCACCAGGAAAATTCAAATTTTAGCTCAAAAAACCACCAGGAAAATTCAAATTTTAGCTCAAATAATCCCACCAGGAAAATTCAATTTTAGCTCAAAAAAACCACCAGGAAAATTCAAATTTTAGCTCAAAAAAACACCAGGAAAATTCAAATTTTAGCTCAAAAAAACACCAGGAAAATTCAAATTTTAGCTCAAAAAAACCACCAGGAAAATTCAAATTTTAGCTCAAAAAAACACCAAGAAAATTCAAATTTTAGCTCAAAAAAACTCAGGAAAATCAAATTTTAGCTCACCAGGGGCATTGGGATATCCCTGCAAAAAAAACCAGGAAAATTCAAATTTTAGCTCAAAAAAACACAGGAAATTCAAATTTTAGTCACCAGGGGCATTTGGGATATCCCTGCAAAAAAAACCAGGAAAATTCAAATTTTAGCTCAAAAAAACACCCAGGAAAATTCAAATTTTAGCTCAAAAAAACACCAGGAAAATTCAAATTGTAGCTCAAAAAAACCACCAGGAAAATTCAAATTTTAGCTCCAAAAAAACACCAGGAAAATTCAAATTTTAGCCCAAAAAAACACCAGGAAAATTCAAATTTTAGCTCACCAGGGGCATTGGGATATCCCTGCAAAAAAACCAGGAAAATTCAAATTTTAGCTCAAAAAAAATCACGAAAATTCAAATTCTAGCTCAAAAAAAACCCAGGGAAATTCAAATTTTAGCTCAAAAAATAAACCACCAGGAAAATTCAAATTTTAGCTCAAAAAAAACACCAGGAAAATTCAAATTTTAGTTAAAAAAACACCAGGAAAATTCAAATTTTATGCCTCAAAAAAAACACGGAAAATTCAAATTTTAGCTCAAAAAAACCACCAGGAAAATTCAAATTTTAGCTCAAAACCAGGAAAATTGGGATTTTGCAAAAAAAACCCAGGAAAATTCAAATTTTAGCTCAAAAAAACCACCAGGAAAATTCAAATTTTAGCTCAAAAAAACACCAGGAAAATTCAAATTTTAGCTCAAAAAAACACCAGGAAAATTCAAATTTTAGCTCAAAAAAAACACCAGGAAAATTCAAATTTTAGCTCAAAAAAATCACAGAAAATTCAAAATTTTAGCTCAAAAAAAACACCAGGAAAATTCAAATTTTAACTGAAAAAAAACACCAGGAAAATTCAAATTTTAGCTCATCAGGGCATTGGGATATCCCTGCAAAAAAACAGAAAATTCAAATTTTAGCTCAAAAAACACCAGGAAAATTCAAATTTTAGCTAAAAAAAACACCAGGAAAATTCAAATTTAGTACAGGCATTGGGATATCCTAAAAAAAAAAAACAGGAAAAATTCAAATTTTAGCTCAAAAAAACACCAGAAAATTCAAATTTTATAAAAAAAATCACGAAAATTCAAATTTTAGCTCAGAAAAAACAGCAGGAAAATTCAAATTTTAGCTCAAAAAAAAAACCAGGAAAATTCAAATTTTAGCTCAAAAAACCACCAGGAAAATTCAAATTTTAGCTCAAATCACAGAGAATCCACCCAAAAACATCCCCAGGTCAAAATCCCCAAATTTCCCCAATTCCTGTTGGATTTCGAGGTTTGGTTGAAAAGGAAATAAAAAAACCAAATGAAAAATTAAAATGAGAAATGAAGAAAAATTAACAGAAAAAAATCAGAGATTTAATTAAGAGTAAAAAAAATGAATATAAATGAATATAAATATAAATATAAATATAAATATAAATATAAATAATGAATATAAATTATGAATATAAATTTATATATAACAATTTACAATAATAAAATTATTTATAATACTAATATAAATATTTAAAATTAATACAATTGTTATAAAATAATTGAAATATAATATAACTATGTTTAAATTAAATGAAATAATTTAATAAACTAAATAATTTAAATTAAATAATTTAAAACAATATAATTATTTATAATAATGAATATAAATTTATATAAATATAAATATAAATATAAATATAAATATAAATATAAATATAAATAATGAATATAAATTTATATGTAATGATCTATAATAATATAATTATTTATAATAATATAAATACTTTAAAAATAATATAATTATTATAAAAGAATTGAAATATAATGTAATTATATTCAAATTAAATTAAATAATTTAATAAATTAAATAATTTAAATTAATTCCCTCTCCTTCCAGATGTCAAATTTCCCGAATTCCCTCTCATTTTGGATTTCAAACTTTGCGGAATTTCTTCTCATTCTGGATTTCAAACTTCCCTGGATTCCCTCTCATTCCCAATGTCAAATTTCCCAAAATTCCCTCTCCTTCCAGATGTGAAATTTTCCAGAATTCCCTCTCATTCCAGATGTCAAATTTCCCAAAATTCCCTCCCATTCCAGATGTCAAATTTCCCAGAATTCCCTCTCATTCTGGATCTCAAACTTCCCTGGATTCCCTCTCATCCCATCTCCATTCCCACTCCTGCCTCTTTCCCATCGATGCTTCCCAACCCTTTCACTTTCTCTATCCTTGAAAATCAACAGAATTTTGAGCAAAAATTAATTTTTAATAATTTAGAAGCTTCGATTTATCCCTAAATCCTGATTTAATTAATTATCCATAATGGGATCCACCCAATTAATTATCTATTGTGGGATCTATCCCAATAATTATCCATCATGGGATCCACCCAATTAATTATCCATCATGGGATCCATCCCATTAATTATCCATCATGGGATCCACCCATTATCCATCATGGGATCCACCCAATTAGCCACCATGGGATCCATCCCATTAATTATCCATCATGGGATCCATCCAATTAATTATCCATCACGGAATCCATCTCATTAATTATCTATCACGGAATCCATCCAATTAGTTATCTATCATGGGATCCACACAATTAATTATCCATATTGGGGTCCATCCATCCCATTATCCATCACGGAATCCATCCAATTAATTATTTATCATGAGATACATCCAATTAGCCACCATGGGATCCATCCAATTATCCATCATGGATCCACTCATTATCCATCACAGAATCCACCTAATTATCTAAAATGGGATCCATCCAATTAGCCACCATGGGACCTGTCTCATTGATTATCCATCATGGGATCCACACAATTAATTATCCATAATGGGATCCACACAATTAATTATCCATCATGGAACCCACACAATTAATTATCCATCATGGGATCCATCCAATTAATTATCCATCACGGGATTCATCCATTATCCATAATGGGATCCATCCAATTAGCCACCATGGGATCCATCCAATTAATTATCCATCATGGGATCCACACAATTAATTATCCATATTGGGGTCCATCCAATTAATTATCCATCACGGAATCCATCCAATTAGTTATCTATCATGGGATCCACACAATTAATTATCCATATTGGGGTCCATCCAATTAATTATCCATCACGGAATCCATCCAATTAATTATCTATCATGGAACCCACACAATTAATTATCCATCACAGGATCCATCCAATTAATTATCCATAATGGGATCCACCCAATTAATTATCTATCATGGGATCCAACCAATTAATTATCCATCATGGGATCCAGCCAATTAATTATCCATCATGGGATCCACACAATTAATTATCCATCATAGGATCCACCCAATTAATTATCCATCAAGGGATCCATCATTATCCATCAAGGAATCCATCCCATTATCCATCACAGGATCCACCCAATTAATTATCCATCATGGGATCCATCCCAATTATCCATCCAGGGATCCATCCAATTAATTATCCATCATGGGATCCATCCCACTATCCATCATGGGATCCATCCAATCAATTATCCACCACGAAATCCATCCCAATTAATTATGCACCACGGGATCCATCAAATTAATTACCCATAATGGGATCCATAATTATCTGTCATGGGATCCACACAATTATCCATCATTGGATCCATCCAATTAATTACCCGTCATGGGATGCACCCATTATCCACCATGGGATCGATCCCATTACCCATTATGGGATCCACCCAATTATCCATCATGGGATCCATCAAATTAATTATCCATGATGGAATCCATCCATTATCCATGATGGGATCCATCTCACTATGCATCATGGGATCCACTCAATTATCCATCAAGGAATCCATCCCATTATCCATCAAGGGATCTACCCAATTAATTATCCACCACAGGATCCATCCCATTATCCATCATGGGATCCATTCAATCATCCATAATGGAATCTATCCCATTATCCAATTAATCATCCATCACGGAATCCATCAAATTGATTATCTATCATGGGATCTACCCAATTATCCATCATGGGATCCATCCAATCAATTATCCATCACGAGATCCATCCATTATCCATCATGGGATCCATCCAATTATCCATCATGGATCCACCCAATTATCCATCATGGGATCCAGCCAATCAATTATCCATCACGAGATCCATCCCAATTAATTATGCACCACAGGATCCATCAAATTAATTACCCATAATGGGATCCATAATTATCTGTCATGGGATCCATCCAATTATCCACCACGGAATCCATCCAATTAATTATCTATCATGAGATCCATCCAATTATCCATCACGGGACCCATCCCACTATCCATCATGGGATCCAGCCAATCATTGGGATGGGAAAATGGGATTGGGGAAGGAATTCCTGGCTGGGCTGGAATTCCCAGAGAATCCCTGGCAGTGCCCAAGGGCGATAACGAAGGCCGAGTCAGACGGGGCCGTAATTAACGAATTGAGGCCGGAATCGCTCCCGGCGCAGCATGGAGAGGATTCCAGTTGGGAATTACCTCTGGACACGGTAGACGCGCGTCCAGGGCGGCACCAGGGCCAGGATCCGCGCCACCAGGTCCACCAGGGTGCTGGGGGGGTAACTGCGGTACCGCCCGCTCTTCCAGAGCTCGTAGAGCCCCGTGCCGCGGATCACCAGCGTGGGGTACAGCTTCAGCCCGTCCGGCCGGAACGCCGGGTTCTCGAAAAACTCCTGGAAAAGGAACAAAAAAACGGGAATTGGTGTGGGATGGTGGGGATGGATCCCGGTGCCTCGAAAAACTCCTGGGAAGGAACAAAAAAAAAAACGGGAATTGGTGTGGGATTGTCAGGGGTGGGGATGGATCCCGGTGCCGCGGATCACCAGCGTGGGGCACAGCTTCAGCCCGTCCGGCCGGAACGCCGGGTTCTCGAAAAACTCCTGGAAAGGAACAAAAAAAAACGGGAATTGGTGTGGGAATGTCAGGGGTGGGATGGATCCCGGTGCCGCGGATCACCAGCGTGGGGTACAGCTTCAGCCCGTCCGGCCGGAACGCCGGGTTCTCGAAAAACTCCTGGGAAAACAACAGAAAATACAGGAATTGGTGTGGGAATGTCAGGGGTGGGATGGATCCCGGTGCCGCGGATCACCAGCGTGGGGTACAGCTTCAGCCCGTCCGGCCGGAACGCCGGGTTCTCGAAAAACTCCTGGGAAAAGGAACAAAAAAACGGGAATTGGTGTGGGAATGTCAGGGGTGGGATGGATCCCGGTGCCTCGAAAAACTCCTGGGAAAAGAACAAAAAAAAAACGGGAATTGGTGTGGGAATGTCAGGGGTGGGATGGATCCCGGTGCCGCGGATCACCAGCGTGGGGTACAGCTTCAGCCCGTCCGGCCGGAACGCCGGGTTCTCGAAAAACTCCTGGGAAAAAAACAAAAAAACGGGAATTGGTGTGGGATGGTGGGGATGGATCCCGGTGCCTCGAAAAACTCCTGGGAAAAGAACAAAAAAAACTGGGGAATTGGTGTGGGAATGTCAGGGGTGGGATGGTGGGGATGGATCCCGGTGCCTCGAAAAACTCCTGGGAAAAGAACAAAAAATACAGGAATTGGTGTGGGATGGTGGGGATGGATCCCGGTGCCTCGAAAAACTCCTGGGAAAAGAACAAAAAAATGGGAATTGGTGTGGGAATGTCAGGGGTGGGATGGATCCCGGTGCCGCGGATCACCAGCGTGGGGTACAGCTTCAGCCCGTCCGGCCGGAACGCCGGGTTCTCGAAAAACTCCTGGAAAGAACAAAAAAAAATGGGAATTGGTGTGGGAATGTCAGGGGTGGGATGGATCCCGGTGCCTCGAAAAACTCCTGGGAAAAGAACAAAAAAACGGGAATTGGTGTGGGAATGTCAGGGGTGGGATGGATCCCGGTGCCGTGGATCACCAGCGTGGGGTACAGCTTCAGCCCGTCCGGCCGGAACGCCGGGTTCTCGAAAAACTCCTGGGAAAAGAACAAAAAAATGGGAATTGGTGTGGGATGGTGGGGATGGATCCCGGTGCCTCGAAAAACTCCTGGGAAAAGAACAAAAAAAAAAACGGGAATTGGTGTGGGATGGTGGGGATGGATCCCGGTGCCTCGAAAAACTCCTGGGAAAGGAACAAAAAAACGGGAATTGGTGTGGGAATGTCAGGGGTGGGATGGATCCCGGTGCCTCGAAAAACTCCTGGGAAAAGAACAAAAAAACGGGAATTGGTGTGGGAATGTCAGGGGTGGGATGGCTGGGATGGATGGATGGAGAGTTCTCTTGTAAGAGCCAAAATGAGGGATGTGGGACTCCGGGGGCTCTCCAAAATGCAGTTTATTGTATCCAAAATTCAGTTTATTCTATCCAAAATGCAGTTTATTCTATCCAAAATGCAGTTTATTCTATCCAAGAGGTCACAGCAGCCCAGGGCTGTGGGTGACAGAGCTGTGCCCACAGCTGTGCTCCAGCTGTGGGCAGGCCTGCAGACCCACATCCCTCATTCAGGCTCTTACTGATGGTGCCCCACGTTGGGCGCCATTGTAACAGCCTAAATCAGAGATGTGGGACTCTGGGGGCTCTCCAAAGTGCAGTTTATTGAATCCAAAATTCAGTTTATTGTACCCAAAATGCAGTTTATTCTGTCTGAGGTGTTACAGCAGCCCAGGGCTGTGGGTGACAGAGCTGTGCCCACAGCTGTGCTCCAGCTGTGGGCAGGCCTGGAGACCCTTTGGTTTTGGTTACAGTGCATTATAGACTTTTATTTTAGTTACAGTGCATTATAGACTTTTCTTCAGTTACAGTGCATTATAGACTTTTATTTTGGTTACAGTGCATTATAGACGTTTCTTTGCTGAGCATCTTCATACAGTAGAGCCTGTAAGCCTACACCTTAACCTTTATCTACAGCCCATCATAACTCCTGTAATTACCATATCCAAGTTACTGTTCTCCAATCACTAAAAGTTAATATATTATAAGTTGTTTTTCAGTTTTCTTGCAGTGGAAAATTCTGAGACCTTTTTTCTAATTGCACCTTTGCTGCCTTGTTTGCCTGTGCTCTCTTTCTGCTTGGTAAAAACATCTTCTTGTTTGGGGTGGGTTTATCCTTTGCTCTGAGCCATAAAAACCCCCTCTAACTAACACACCCTCTGCCTCCTTGGTTATCAGTAATTCTTTTCTTCTGTATCAAAACTTGCTTCCATCTCTGCTCCTTCATCAGACTCTGCATTTAAAAATCTTTCTGCTGAGCCACAGATCTGGGAGACTTTCTGGTCAAATTTTCATCCTTCCCAACAATCTCGGAAGGCAGGGGGGGAATTTGGGGTTTGTGGCCAAGGGCCAAGTGCGGGGACCGGCTGGGAGCTGCCGGACACAGAGCAGAGCAGGAAAGAGAAATAAAGAGAGTGGGAAAGAGAAATAAAGAGAGTGGGAAAGAGAAATAAAGAGAATGGGAAAGAGAGAGAGAGAAATAAATGGAGTGGGGAAAAGAGAGAGAGAAATAAAGAGAGTGGGAAAGAGAGAGAAATAAAGAGAGAGGGAAAGAGAGAGAGAAATAAAGAGAGTGGGAAAGAGAGAGAGAGAAATAAAGAGAGTGGGAAAGAGAAATAAAGAGAGTGGGAAAGAGAGAGAGAGAGAAATAAACGGAGTGGGGAAAAGAGAGAGAGAAATAAAGAGAGAGGGAAAGAGAGAGAGAAATAAAGAGAGTGGGAAAGAGAAATAAAGAGAGTGGGAAAGAGAAATAGAGTGAGAAAGAGAGAGAGAGAAATAAAGAGAGTGGGAAAGAGAGAGAGAGAGAAATAAACGGAGTGGGGAAAAGAGAGAGAGAAATAAAGAGAGTGGGAAAGAGAGAGAGAGAAATAAAGAGAATGGGAGAGAGAGAGAGAAATGAAGAGAGTGGGAAAGAGAGAGAAAAATAGAGTGGGAAAGAGAGAGAAATAGAGAAGTAAAGAGAGAGAGAAGTAAAGAGAGAGGTAAAGAGAGAGAGAAATAAGGAGAGTGGGAAAAAGAAAGAGAAATAAAGAGAGTGGGAAAGAGAAATAAAGCGTGGGAATGAGAGAGAGAAAAATAAAGAGAGTGGGAAAGAGAAATAGAGAAGTAAAGAGAGAGGTAAAGAGAGAGAGAAATAAAGAGAGTGAGAAAGAGAGAAGCAAAGAGAGTGGGAAAGAGAGAGAAGTAAAGAGAAGGGGAAATGGAGTGGGAAAGAGAGAGAGAAATAGAGTGGGAGAGAGGATGAGAGAGAGAGGATGAAAGGATGAGAGGGTAAGAGAGCAAGGTTCCCCTTACAATCCCATAAATCTTTCGTGTTGAATATTCTAATTCTCACAATCTAAGACACAAATCCTGTAGCATTTACATAAAGTCCACAAGAATCATTAAATTCCCAGGCTGTGTTACATTTTACACCCTAAACATGAAGAGGATGAGAGGATGAGAGGGTAAGATATCAAGGTTCCCCTTACAATCCCATAAATGTTCTAATTCTAATTAGAATATTCAACAATCTAAGACACAAATCCTGTAGCATTTACATAAAGTCCACAAGAATCATTAAATTCCCACACTGTGTTACATTTTAAACCCTAAACATGAAGAGGATGAGAGGATGAGAGGGTAAGAGATCGAGGTTCCCCTTACAATCCCATAAATCTTTCGTGTTGAATATTCTAATTCTCACTAACCAATCTAAGACACAAATCCTGTAGCATTTACATAAAGTCCACAAGAATCATTAAATTCCCAGGCTGTGTTACATTTTACACCCTAAACATGAAGAGGATGAGAGGATGAGAGGGTAAGATATCAAGGTTCCCCTTACAATCCCATAAATGTTCTTCTGTGCTGAATATTCTAATTAGAATATTCAACAATCTAAGACACAAATCCTCCAGCATTCACATTCAGCCTGTAAGAATCACTACATTCCCACACTGTGTTACATTTTACACCCTAAAGGTAACGAGGATGAGAGGATGAGAGGGTAAGATATCAAGGTTCCCCTTACAATCCCATAAATCTTTCGTGTTGAATATTCTAATTCTCACAATCTAAGACACAAATCCTCCAGCATTCACATAAAGTCCACAAGAATCATTACATCACCACACTGTGTTACATTTTACACCCTAAAGGTAAAGAGGATGAGAGGGTAAGATATCAAGGTTCCCCTTACAATCCCATAAATCTCCTTCTGTGCTGAATATTTTAATTAGAATATTCAACAATCCAAGACACAAATCCTACAAACCTGCATTCACACACAGCCTGTAAGAATCACTGCATTCCCACACTGTGTTACATTTTACACCCTAAACATGAAGATGATGAGAGGATGAGAGGGTAAGAGAACGAGGTTCCCCTTACAATCCCATAAATGTTCTAATTCTAATTACAATATTCAACAATCTAAGACACAAATCCTGTAGCATTCACATAAAGTCCACAAGAATCATTAAGATCCCACACTGTGTTACATTTTAAACCCTAAACAAGAAGAGGATGAGATGGTAAGATATCAAGGTTCCCATTACAATCCCATAAATGTTCCTCTGTGCTGAACATTCTAATTAGAGTATTCAACAATCTAAGACACAAATCCTCCGGCATTCACATACAGCCTGTAAGAATTACTGCATTCCCACACAGTGTTACATTTTACACCCTAAAGGTAAAGAGGATGAGAGGATGAGAGGGTAAGATATCAAGGTTCCCCTTACAATCCCATAAATGTTCTAATTCTAATTAGAATATTCAACAATCTAAGACACAAATCCTGTAGCATTTACATAAAGTCCACAAGAATCATTAAATTCCCAGGCTGTGTTACATTTTACACCCTAAAGGTAAAGAGGATGAGAGGATGAGAGGGTAAGAGAACTTACAATCCCATAAATGTTCTAATTCTAATTAGAATATTCAACAATCTAAGACACAAATCCTGTAGCATTTACAAAAGTCCACAAGAATCATTAAATTCCCACACTGGGTTACATTTTACACCCTAAACAAGAAGAGGATGAGAGGATAAGAGAACGAGGTTCCCCTTACAATCCCATAAATCTTTCGTGTTGAATATTCTAATTCTCACTAACCAATCCAAGACACAAATCCTACAGCATTCACATCCTATCAGAATCATTAAATTCCCACACTGTGTTACATTTTACACCCTAAAGGTAACGAGGATGAGAGGATGAGAGGGTAAGATATCAAGGTTCCCCTTACAATCCCATAAATCTTTCGTGTTGAATATTCTAATTCTCACTAACCAATCTAAGACACAAATCCTACAGCATTCACATAAAGTCCACAAGAATCATTAAATTTCCAGGCTGTGTTAAATTTTACACCCTAAACATGAAGAGGATGAAAGGATGAGAGGGTAAGATATCAAGGTTCCCTTACAATCCCATAAATGTTCTAATTCTAATTAGAATATTCAACAATCTAAGACACAAATCCTGTAGCATTCACATAAAGTCCACAAGAATCATTAAATTCCCACACTGTGTTACATTTTAAAACCCTAAACATGAAGAGGATGAGTGGATAAGATATCAAGGTTCCCCTTACAATCCCATAAATCTTTCGTGTTGAATATTCTAATTCTCACTAACCAATCTAAGACACAAATCCTCCAGCATTCACATAAAGTCCACAAGAATCATTAAATTCCCAGGCTGTGTTACATTTTAAACCCTAAACATAAAGAGGATGAGAGGATGAGAGGGTAAGATATCAAGGTTCCCCTTACAATCCCATAAATGTTCTAATTCTCATTAGAATATTCAACAATCTAAGACACAAATCCTGTAGCATTTACATAAAGTCCACAAGAATCATTACATTCCCATACTATGTTACATTTTACACCCTAAAGGTAACGAGGATGAGAGGATGAGAGGGTAAGATATCAAGGTTCCCCTTACAATCCCATAAATGTTCTAATTCTAATTAGAATATTCAACAATCCAAGACACAAATCCTCCAGCATTCACACACGGCACAGCCACGATATTTCCTGAAAAACCCTTTTTTTTAATGATTTTTCCTCCTGAGAAGCTGAGAGGCCTCAGGAACAAAATGCAAACATGGGTTATATAATTATAATTATAGAATTGTTATCTGTGGCTGTGGAATGCACCAGGTGCCTCTGGGATTGGTTGTTTTTAATTTAATTAATGGCCAATCACAGGCAGCTGGAATCACACAAGGTTTTATAATTCCATTTTTCCCCTTGCTGATCAAATCCTTTCTTCTGTTCTTTTAGTATAGTTTTAATATATCAATCATATAAAATATTATAAAATATATTTAATAAAATATATATATAATATATTATAAAATATTATAAAATATATCAATAATATAAAATATTATATAAAATATTATATAAAATATTATATAAAATATTATATAAAATATTATATAAAATAAAAAGTTTGCCTTCATTTCAATCTGGTTTCCATATTCTCAAAATTTTCTGCCAGGCAATCGTATTTATAATATGATACAATTATAATTATATCAGAATAATAGAACTAAATAATAACAATAATAATAATGTAGTCATAAGAGTATATTCATATAATTATAGTAATAATGTGTAATAATTATTATATTTATTTAATATATATTAATATATATATTTAATATATATTATATATTAATATTATATATTATATATTATATATTTATTTTTTTTTATTTTATTACATATTATATACTATATATTATACATTATATATTTTATATTATATATAATATGTATAATATGTATAATATATATTATATATAATGTATATAATATGTATAATATAAATTATATATAAATATACATTATTTTAAGTAAATATATATTTATATATTATATTAAGTTAACAAATAGTGATTATATATTAATTTATAAAATAGCTATAATATATAAATTTATTTATATAATAAATTTATATAATTATATTAATTATAGACTAATGTTATATTATGATTATATAATAGTATATTTATATAATATTATAATAATATAACTATGTATATATAATTATATTAATAATATATAGGAATACATCTATATAATATATTAATTATATGTATAACATATTCTATATAATAATTATATATTTTTATTACATATATCTATGTAAATATTTATATAATTATATTAATAATTATATATTAATCTTATGTTATATGAAAATGCACTTATATAATTATTATTATTATATAATAACATAATTATTATAATATATTTATGATTTTCCCCAACAAGTTGGACCAAAAAGAGGCAAAAAAAGTCAAAAATAAAAGCAAAGTTCTGTGGGGTTGGGAGCCTTGGCTGGGCCCATTTCCAGGGGGATTTGTGGTTGGAAATGTGGGAATTACTGAGAATTCCGGAATTTGAGGATTGATGGCTTTATGGCATTTTTAGAAATGAAAAATCTGTTCTGGATTATTAATAAATCTATTTAAAACCTATTTATTCTGTTTTTCCGTTATTAATAAATCTATTTAAAACCTATTTATTCTGTTATTAATAAATCTATTTAAAACCTATTTATTCTGCTTTTCTGTTATTAATAAATCCATTTAAAACCTATTTATTCTGTTATTAATAAATCTATTTAAAACCTATTTATTCTGTTTTTCCATTATTAATAAATCAATTTAAAACCTATTTATTCTGTTATTAATAAATCTATTTAAAACCTATTTATTCTGCTTTTCCGTTATTAATAAATCTATTTAAAACCTATTTATTCTGTTATTAATAAATCTATTTAAAACCTATTTATTCTGTTATTAATAAATCTATTTAAAACCTATTTATTCTGCTTTTCCATTATTAATAAATCTATTTAAAACCTATTTATTCTGTTTTCTCTTATTAATAAATCTATTTAAAACCTATTTTGGGATTGATGATGAAAATTAAATCATTTCAACAAAGGAGAAGCGAAATCAGGAGCCGGGCAAGGATTAAATGGATTTAAAGGAATTGGGGATTCCAGGGAGTTTCTCCCTTCCCTTTTCCATCCCCAAAATAAATCAGAACATAACAGAAATGCAAATATAATATAATATAATATAATATAATACAATACAATACAATATAATATAACATAATAATCAGGACATAACAGAAATGCATATAAATAAAATAAAATAAAATAAAATATTCAGAAAACAACAGAAATATCCAGATAAATTCCTAAAATTCCTTCATTCCTGCCTCGAAATTTTATATCCTTGTTTTGAGTGGATAAAATCCGAAAAAACTCAAAAAATTCAAATTTTTTTTTCTGTGTCTGTGTCAATGTTAGTCCAGCCTGGTGAATATTTCAAATGTAAACATTTAAATTTTGAAAATTTAAATATTAAAATTGAAACATTTAAATTTTAAAAATTTAAATATTAAAATTGAAACATTTAAATTTTAAAAATTTAAATATTAAAATTTAATTCTGCTGCATCCAATGAATGAGGGGGCACAAAGCGGAGGAGTCTCCTTGAAATCCCGGAATCCGGAATGGTTTGGGATGGGATCCAGGGAGCTTCAATCCCATTGGAGGAGAATTTTGGGATCCAGGAAGGAATTTTGGGAATTCCCTGGGAATTGGGGACTCCAGGAAGTTTCTCCCTTCCCTTTTCCATCCCCAAATCCCATAAAAATCCCTGGGATGAATGTCCTGGATCCCAGAATCCCGGAATGGTTTGGGATGGGATCCACGGACCTTTAATCCCATTGGAGGAGAATTTTGGGATCCAGGAAGGAATTTTGGGAATTCCCTGGGAATTTGGGACTCCCAGAAGTTTCTCCCTTCCCTTTTCCATCCCAAATTCCCATAAAAATAAAAATCCCTGGAAGTTTTCTCCATCCTGGATCCCGGAATCCCGGAATGGTTTGAGATGGGATCCGTGGACCTTCAATCCCATCCCATTCCCACCCTTGATCTGAGATTGCTCCAACCTTTCCTTGGATACTCCCAGGGATTCCCTGGGAATTCCAGAATTCCTTCCCCAATCCCATTTCCCCTTCCCCAGGGAATTCCCTCCATTCCCAGCCTGGCACTGGATCCATCCCCATCCCAGCTCCTCTCTGGGAAGGAATTTTGGGAATTCCCTGGGAATTCAGGGCTCCTCTTCTCTTCTCCATCCCCAAATCCCATAAAAACCCCTGGGGATGGATCCTGGATCCCAGAATCCCGGAATGGTTTGGGATGGGATCCGTGGACCTCCAATCCCATCCCATTCCAACCTTGATTCCAGATTGCTCCAACCTTTCCTGGGACACTGCCAGGGATTCTCTTGGAATTCCAGCCCAGCCAGGAATTCCTTCCCCAATCCCATTTCCCCTTTCCCAGGGAATTCCCTCCATTCCCAGCCTGGCATTGGATCCATCCCCATCCCAGCTCCTCTCTGGGAAGGAATTTTGGGAATTCCCTGGGAATTGGGGACTCCAGGAAGTTTCTCCCTTCCCTTTTCCATCCCCAAATCCCATAAAAACCCCTCAGGATGGATCCTGGATCCCAAAATCCCGGAATGGTTTGGGATGGGATCCAGGGAGCTTCAATCCCATCCCATTCCCACCCCACAATTCCGGGATTTTCCAGCCTTTCCTTGGACACTCCCAGGGATTCTCTGGGAATTCCCAATTCCCAATCCCATTTCCACCTGGAGTTTTAATCGGATTTTCCAGACCATGCTGGGCACACAATGAACGAGAAACCAGCTAAAATAAAAATAAATAAACCCCAAAATTTCAATATTTTCCCATTCCTGAGCTCGTGCAAAAACCTTTAAAATCAGAAAACTCCTGAGGAACCCACGGGAAATTCTGAGGATTTGGGATCCCCATCCCCAAATTCAGCACCAACCAAAATTCCAAGATTTTGGAATTGGAACCCCAAAATTTCGATATTTTCCCATTCCTGAGCTCGTGCAAAAACCTTTAAAATCAGAAAACTCCTGAGGAACCCACGGGAAATTTTGAGGATTTGGGATCCTCATCCCCAAATTCAGCACCAACCAAAATTCCAGGATTCCACCTGGAGTTTTAATCCAAATTCCAAGATTCAGCACCAACCAAAATTCCAAGATTCCACCTGGAGTTTTAATCGGATTTTCCTGAGCACGCAA
Source organism: Zonotrichia leucophrys gambelii (assembly GCF_028769735.1). NCBI lineage: Eukaryota > Metazoa > Chordata > Aves > Passeriformes > Passerellidae > Zonotrichia > Zonotrichia leucophrys. The sequence goes on along the minus strand of NC_088172.1, from coordinate 113,628,698 downwards.
TGAATGAGAAACCAGCTTCAAAAAATAAAAATAAATAAACCCCAAAATTTCAGTATTTTCCCATCCCTGAGCTCGTGCAAAGACCTTTAAAATCAGAAAACTCCTGAGGAACCCTCAGGAAATTTTGAGGATTTGGGATCCTCAGGGCCCCATCCCCAAAATTCCAGGATTCCACCTGGAGTTTTAATCGGATTTTCCTGATCCCGCTGGGCACACAATGAACGAGAAACCAGCTAAAATAAAAATAAATAAACCCCATAATTTCAATATTTTCCCATCCTGAGCTCTTGCAAAAACCTTTAAAATCAGAAAACTCCTGAGGAACCCACGGGAAATTTTGAGGATTTGGGATCCTCATCCCCAAATTCAGCACCAACCAAAATTCCAAGATTTTGGAATTGGAACCCCAAAATTTCAATATTTTCCCATCCTGAGCTCTTGCAAAAACCTTTAAAATCAGAAAACTCCTGAGGAACCCACGGGAAATTCTGAGGATTTGGGATCCTCATCCCCAAATTCAGCACCAACCAAAATTCCAGGATTCCACCTGGAGGTTTTAATCCAAATTCCAAGATTCAGCACCAAATTCAGCTCCAACCAAAATTCCAGGATTCCACCTGGAGTTTTAATCGGATTTTCCTGACCATGCTGGGCACACAATGAACGAGAAACCAGCTAAAATAAAAATAAATAAACCCCAAAATTTCAATATTTTCCCATCCTGAGCTCGTGCAAAAACCTTTAAAATCAGAAAACTCCTGAGGAACCCACGGGAAATTCTGAGGATTTGGGATCCTCAGGGCCCCATCCCAAAATTCCAAGATTCCACCTGGAGTTTTAATCGGATTTTCCTGAGCACGCAATGAACGAGAAACCAGCTTCAAAAAATAAAAATAAATAAAAATAAATAAAAATAAATAAAAATAAATAAAAATAAATAAAAATAAAAATAAATAAAAATAAATAAAAATAAAAATAAAAATAAAAATAAAATAAAAATAAATAAACATAAAAATAAATATAAATAAAAATAAATAAATAAAAATAAAAAGAAATAAATAAAAATAAAAATAAAAAAATAAAGAAAAATAAATAAAAATAAAAATAAAAATAAATAAAAATAAATAAAAAAATAAAAATAAATAAATAAAATAAATGAAAATTAAAAAAATAAAATAAATTTAAATAAAAAATAAATAAAAATAAAATAAATTAATAATAAATAAATAAATAATAAAAATAAATAAAATAAAAATAAATAAAATAAAAAAAATAAATAAAAATAAAAAATAAATAAATAAAATAAAATAAAAAATAAAAAAAAAAATAATAAAATTAAATAAAAAAAAATAAATAAAAATAAAATAAATAAATATAAAAAATAAAATAAAAAAAATATAAAAAATAAAAATAAATAAAAAATAAAAAATAAAAAAATATAAAATAATAAAAAAAATAAAAATTAAAATAAAAATATAATAAAAAATAAAATAAAAATTAAATAAACAAAAACATTCAAAAGTATTTAATGAACATAATAAATAACAAACCTTCACCACGGTGATTTCCCGCGATCCACGCCAGCATTTCCAGCTCCCCCTTTAATCCCCTCGCTCTCCAGGTGCCGCCTGCTGCGGGAGATACGGAACATTAAAAAACGGGATAAAAGCCGCGATTTGTGCTGCTGCGGGAGATACGGGACATAAACCGGGATAAAGCCGCGATTTGTGCTGCTGCGGGAGATACGGGACATAAACCGGGATAAAGCAGCGATTTGTGCTGCTGCGGGAGATACGGGACATTAAAAAACGGGATAAAAGCCGCAATTTCTGCCGGCGATTTCCCCACAGGCCGCCATTGAAAGGGCACCAAAATCCCATTTTTGAACCGCGGAGGCTCCGGGGCCGCTCCCGCCTGCGCGGCGCTGATTGAGGCCATTGTGCGATAAGAGCGCGTTATCAGCCCGCCCTTATCTCCCCCCATCAGCACCCGGCCCGATCACTCAGCGCCCTAATTACGGCCATTAACGCAGCCCGCCTCATTTGCATCTCATTTGCATGCCCGCCGTCAATGCCGGGCTAATTAAAAGCGGCTCCCATAGGAGCGCGCACAATGGGGGCTGCGCAGGCCGGGCCGCAAAGCGTTCACATTTTAAAGCGTTTACATTTTAAATCGGTTAAATAAAAGCATTTTAAATAAAAGCAGTTTAAACCGTTTAAATAAAAGCAGTTTAAATCGCTTAAATAAAAGCATTTTAAATAAAAGCAGTTTAAACCGTTTAAATAAATGCATTTTAAACCGTTTAAATAAATGCATTTTAAATCATTTAAATAAAAGCATTTTAAATAAAAGCAGTTTAAACCGTTTAAATAAATGCCTTTTAAATCGTTTAAATAAAAGCATTTTAAATAAAAGCATTTTAAACCGTTTAAATAAAAGCAGTTTAAATCGTTTAAATAAAAGCAGTTTAAATCGTTTAAATAAAAGCATTTTAAATAAAAGCAGTTTAAATCGTTTAAATAAAAGCATTTTAAATAAAAGCAGTTTAAACCGTTTAAATAAATGCATTTTAAACCGTTTAAATAAATGCATTTTAAATAAAAGCAGTTTAAATCGTTTAAATAAAAGCATTTTAAATAAAAGCAGTTTAAACCGTTTAAATAAAAGCATTTTAAATCGTTTAAATAAAAGCAGTTTAAACCGTTTAAATAAAAGCATTTTAAATAAAAGCAGTTTAAACCGTTTAAATAAAAGCAGTTATAATCGTTTAAATAAAAGCATTTTAAATAACAGCATTTTAAATCGTTTAAATAAATGCATTTTAAATAAAAGCAGTTTAAACCGTTTAAATAAAAGCAGTTTAAATCGTTTAAATAAAAGCATTTTAAATAAAAGCATTTTAAACCGTTTAAATAAATGCATTTTAAACCGTTTACATAAATGCATTGTAAGTCGTTTAAATAAAAGCATTTTAAACCATTTAAATAAAAGCAGTTTAAATCGTTTAAATAAAAGCATTTTAAATAAAAGCATTTTAAACCGTTTAAATAAAAGCAGTTTAAACCGTTTAAATAAAAGCATTTTAAATCGTTTAAATAAAAGCATTTTAAATAAAAGCATTTTAAACCGTTTAAATAAAAGCATTTTAAATCGTTTAGATAAAAGCATTTTAAATAAAAGCAGTTTAAACCGTTTAAATCAAAGCATTTTAAATCGTTTAAATAAAAGCAGTTTAAACCGTTTAAATAAAAGCATTTTAAACCTTTTACATAAAAGCATTTAAAACTGTTTAAATAAAAGCGTTTTCAATCGTTTAAATAAAAGCAGTTTAAACCGGTTTAATAAAAGCATTTTAAACCGGTTTAATAAAAGCATTTTAAACCGTTTAAATAAAAGCAGTATAAACCGGTTAAATAAAAGCATTTTAAACCGTTTAAATAAAAGCATTTTAAACCGGTTTAATAAAAGCATTTTAAATCGTTTAAATAAAAGCATTTTAAATCGTTTAAATAAAAGCATTTTAAACCGTTTAAATAAAAGCATTTTAAACCGTTTAAATAAAAGCGTTTTGAATCCTTTAAATAAAAATATTTAAAATATTTTAAATAAAAACATTTTAAAGTCACTCGGATATCTCAAGGATGTCACCTCCAAATCGGTGTTTTTAGAGGGTTTATGTCAAGGTGGGAGGTTGGTTTTGTAGCATTTTATATTTATTTATATTATTTATATTTATATAATTTATATTTATATTATTTATATTTATATTATTTATGTTTCTATATTTATATTGTTTCTATTTTTGAATTATATATATTATATAATTTTTATATATTTATATTTATTTATATTTATTTATTTCTATTTCTATTATTTATATCCTCAAAGAGCTTCCTGACCATTCCAATGTTTTTGCTAAAATTCCCTCCAGGAGTGAGAAAAGCCCTGAGCTGCAATTGGGAGGTTCAGGTTGGAAATGGGGAATAATCCCAGATTTTGGAATATTTTGGGTGAGAAAAGCAGAATTTCCGCTGTGTGAAGGATCTTGGAAGCTTCTCCAGCTCATTGTAAAACAACACCTGAAACTCCTCAGATTTTTCTGGAATTTTCCATATTTTGGGTAAGAAAAGGGAATTTCCACCTGTTCTCCATCTCATCCTAAACCAACACCTGAACCACCTCCGATTCCTTTGGAATTTCCCATATTTTGGGTAAGAAAATGGAATTTCCACCTGTTCTCCACCTCCGATTCCTTTGGAATTTCCCATATTTTGGGTAAGAAAATGGAATTTCCACCTGTTCTCCACCTCAGATTCCTTTGGAATTTCCCATATTTTGGGTAAGAAAAGGGAATTTCCGCCGGTTCTCCATCTCATCCTAAACCAACACCTGAACCACTTCAGAATGTTCCAAAATTTCCCAGATTTTGGAATATTTTGGGTAAGAAAAGCAGAATTTCCTGTCATGTGAAGGACCTGGAGATGAAATAACCATGGAATCACCAAGCCAAGGAAAAAGGGACAGAAAACACCTGAAACTCCTCAGATTGTTCTGGAATTTCTGGAAATATTTTCCAGAAATATTTTCCGGAAAAATTTCCAAAATATTGTAAAATATTTTGAATAAGAAAAGCAGAATTTCCTGCAGTGTGAAGGACCTTGGAAGCTTCTCCACCTCATCCTAAACCAACACCTGAAACACCTCAGATTCTTCTGGAATTTCCCATATTTTGGGTGAGAAAAGGGAATTTCCACCTGTTCTCCACCTCATCCTAAACCAACACCTGAAAGACCTCAGAATGTTCCAAAATTTCCCATATTTTGGAATATTTTGGGTGAGAAAAGCAGAATTTCCACTGTGTGAAGGACCTTGGAAGCTTCTCCACCTCATCCCAAACCAACACCTGAAACTCCTCAGATTCTTCTGGAATTTTCCATATTTTGGGTAAGAAAAGGGAATTTCCACCTGTTCTCCACCTCATCCTAAACCAACACCTGAAACTCCTCAGATTCTTCTGGAATTTTCCATATTTTGGGTAAGAAAAGCGGATTTCCTGCTGTGTGAAGGACCTTGGAAGCTTCTCCATCTCATCCCAAACCAACACCTGAACCACCTCCGATTCCTTTGGAATTTCCCATATTTTGAAATATTTTGGGTAAGAAAAGGGAATTTCCACCTGTTCTTCATCTCATCCCAAACCAACACCTGAAACTCCTCAGAATGTTCCAAAATTTCCCATATTTTGAAACATTTGAATAAGAAAAGCGGATTTCCTGTTGCATAAAGAACCTTGGAAGCCTCATCCTAAACCAACACCGGAACCACCTCAGATTCTTCTGGAATTTCCCATATTTTGGGTAAGAAAATGGAATTTCCACCTGTTCTCCATCTCATCCCAAACCAACACCTGAACCACTTCAGAATGTTCCAAAATTCCCCATATTTTGAAACATTTTGGGTAAGAAAAGCGGATTTCCTGTCATGTGAAGGATCTTGGAAGCTTCTCCACCTCATCCTAAACCAACACCTGAAACTCCTCAGATTCTTCTGGAATTTTCCATATTTTGGGTAAGAAAAGGGAATTTCCACCTGTTCTCCATCTCATCCTAAACCAACACCTGAAACTCCTCAGATTGTCCCAGAATTTCCCATATTTTGGGTAAGAAAAGGGAATTTCCACCTGTTCTCCACCTCATCCTAAACCAACACCTGAAACTCCTCAGATTGCCCCAGAATTTCCCATATTTTGGGTAAGAAAAGCGGATTTCCTGTTGCATGAAGGACCTTGGAAGCCTCATCCCAAACCAACACCTGAACCACCTCAGATTCTTCTGGAATTTTCCATATTTTGGGTAAGAAAAGGGAATTTCCACCTGTTCTCCACCTCATCCCAAACCAACACCTGAACCACCTCCAATTCCTTTGGAATTTCCCATATTTTGAAATATTTTGGGCAAGAAAAGCAGAATTTTCACTGTGTGGGGATCTTAGAAGCTTCTCCATCTCATCCTAAACCAACACCTGAAACTCCTCAGATTCTTCTGGAATTTTCCACATTTTGGGTAAGAAAAGGAATTTCCACCGGTTCTCCATCTCATCCTAAAACAACACCTGAAACTCCTCAGAATGTCCCAAAATTTCCCATATTTTGAAATATTTTGGGCAAGAAAAGCGGATTTCCTGTTGCATGAAGGACCTTGGAAGCTTCTCCTCCTCATCCCAAACCAACACCTGAACCACCTCCAATTCCTTTGGAATTTTCCACATTTTGGGTAAGAAAAGGGAATTTCCACCTGTTCTTCATCTCATCCTAAACCAACACCTGAAACTCCTCAGATTGTCCCAGAATTTCCCATATTTTGGGTAAGAAAAGCGGATTTCCTGCTGTGTGAAGGACCTTGGAAGCTTCTCCACCTCATCCTAAACCAACACCTGAAACTCCTCAGATTCTTCTGGAATTTTCCACATTTTGGGTAAGAAAAGGGAATTTCCACCTGTTCTCCATCTCATCCTAAACCAACACCTGAAACTCCTCAGATTCCTTTGGAATTTCCCATATTTTGAAATATTTTGGGTCAGAAAAGCGGAATTTCCACTGTGTGAAGGACCTTGGAAGCTTCTCCATCTCATCGTAAAACAACACCGGAAACTCCTCAGATTGTTCTGGAATTTTCCATTTTTTGGGTGAGAAAAGGGAATTTCCACCTGTTCTCCATCTCATCCTAAACCAACACCTGAAACTCCTCAGATTCCTTTGGAATTTTCCATATTTTGGGTAAGAAAAGCGAATTTCCTGTCATGTGAAGGACCTTGGAAGCTTCTCCACCTCATCCTAAACCAACACCTGAAACTCCTCCGATTCCTTTGGAATTTCCCATATTTTGGGTAAGAAAATGGAATTTCCACCTGTTCTCCATCTTATCCTAAAACTACACCTGAACCACCTCCGATTCCTTTGGAATCTCCCATATTTTGGGTAAGAAAATGGAATTTCCACCTGTTCTCCACCTCCGATTCCTTTGGAATTTCCCATATTTTGGGTAAGAAAAGGGAATTTCCACCTGTTCTCCACCTCCAATTCCTTTGGAATCTCCCATATTTTGGGTAAGAAAATGGAATTTCCACCTGTTCTCCACCTCCGATTCCTTTGGAATTTCCCATATTTTGGGTAAGAAAATGGAATTTCCACCTGTTCTCCACCTCCGATTCCTTTGGAATTTTCCATATTTTGGGTAAGAAAATGGAATTTCCACCTGTTCTCCACCTCATCCTAAACCAACACCTGAAAGACCTCAGATTGTCCCAGAATTTCCCATATTTTGGGTAAGAAAAGGGAATTTCCACCTGTTCTCCATCTCCGATTCCTTTGGAATCTCCCATATTTTGGGTAAGAAAATGGAATTTCCACCTGTTCTCCACCTCCGATTCCTTTGGAATCTCCCCTATTTTGAAACCTTTTGTGCAAGCAGAGCCGATTCCCATTTTCCCGGTGGGTTCCCCTGGAATTCCGGGGCCCAGCTCTCCCATCCATCCCCTCAGAGACGGTTTTGGAATTTTCCGGAAGTGCTGGATCAGCCCGGGCCGACCTTGGACATTCCAGGTGCGGCTGCTCCGATCCGGCCCCATCCATCCTGGAATGCCGTGGGAATTCCTCCATCCATCCGCTCTCACCTTCCCCCTTCCCTTCCTTTCATTCCTCGCTCATTTTTTCCCATTTTTCCCGGTGGATCAGAGTTTCCCCGGGGCTCGGAACGGGAAATTTCACATTTTTCATTGTCTCAAAAGTGCGTGCGTCGCTCAAATTCTGCTCTCCCGAAAAGAAACCGCAGCAGCTCCAGCCTGGGTTTGATTAAAAACCATCTCAAGCTGAAATTGGGGGTGTTTTTAGCAAATGCAGCAAAACCTTTCTGGTTTTTGAGGTTAAAAATTAAAATATAAACCCCCTAGAAATGGGGTTTATCTCACAGTAAAAATCTTACAGTAAAACCTTTTTGAATTTAAAAATGAAAATATAAACCCACCCCAATGCTCACAGTAAAACCTTTGTGCTTTTTGAGTTTAAAAATTAAAATATAAACCCCCTAGAAATGGGGTTTATCTCACAGTAAAGATCTTACAGTAAAACCTTTTTGAATTTAAAAATAAAAATATAAACCCCCCCAAATGCTCACAGCAAATCCATTCTGCTTTTTGAATTTAAAAATAAAATTATAAACCCCTTAGAAAAGCTCACAGTAAAATATTTTTGAATTTAAAAATAAAAATATAAACCCCCTAGAAATGGGGTTTATCTCACAGTAAAAATCTCACAGTAAAACCTTTTTAAATTCAAAAAATAAAAATATAAACCCCCTAGAAATGCTCACAGTAAAACCTTTTTGAATTTAAAAATAAAAATATAAACCCACCCAAATGCTCACAGTGAAACCTTTTTGAATTTAAAAATAAAAATATAAACCACCCTAAATGCTCACAGTAAAACCTTTCTAAATTCAAATATAAAAATATAAACCCCTCCAAATGCTCACAGTAAAACCTTTGTGCTTTTTGAATTTAAAAATAAAAATATAAACCCCCTAGAAATGCTCACAGTAAAACCTTTTTGAATTTCCAGAAATTAAAATATAAACCACCCTAAATGCTCAGTTAAACCTTTCTGCTTTTTGAATTTAAAAATTAAAATATAACCCCCCTAGAAATGCTCACAGTAAAACCTTTTTAAATTCAAAAATTAAAATATAAACCCACCCAAATGCTCACAGTAAAACCTTTTTAAATTCAAAAAATAAAAATATAAACCCACCCCAATGCTCACAGTAAAACCTTTCTAAATTCAAATATAAAAATATAAACCCACCCCAAAAGCTCACAGCAAATCCATTCTGCTTTTTAAATTTAACAATTAAAATATAAACCCCCTAGAAATGGGTTTTATCTCACAGTAAAAATCTCACAGTAAAACCTTTTTGAATTTAAAAATAAAAATATAAACCCCCCCAAATGCTCACAGCAAATCCATTCTGCTTTTTGAATTTAAAAATAAAAATATAAACCCCCTAGAAATGGGTTTTATCTCACAGTAAAAATCTTACAGTAAAACCTTTTTTAATATAAAAATAAAATTATAAACCCCCTAGAAATGCTCACAGTAAAACCTTTCTGGTTTTTGAGTTTAAAAATTAAAATATAAACCCCCTAGAAATGGGTTTTATCTCACAGTAAAAATCTTACAGTAAAACCTTTTTGAATTTAAAAATAAAAATATAAACCCCCCCTAGAAATGGGGTTTATCTCACAGTAAAAATCTCACAGTAAAACCTTTTTGAATTTAAAAATAAAAATATAAACCCCCCCAAATGCTCACAGTAAAACCATTCTGCTTTTTGAATTTAAAAATAAAAATATAAACCCCCCTAAATGTAAACCCCTTAGAAAAGCTCAAAGTAAAATATTTTTGAATTCAAAAATAAAAATGTAACTCCCTTTAAATGCTCACAGTAAAACCATTCTGCTTTTTGAATTTCCAAAAATAAAACTATAAACCCCCCTAAATGCTCACAGTAAAACCTTTTTGAATTTAAAAATAAAAATATAAACCCCCCCCCCAATGCTCACAGTAAAACCTTTTTGAATTTAAAAATAAAAATATAACCCCCCAGAAATGCTCACAGTAAAACCTTTCTAAATTCAAATATAAAAATATAAACCCACCCCAATGCTCACAGTAAATCCATTCTGCTTTTTGAATTTAAAAATTAAAATATAAACCCCCTAGAAATGCTCACAGTAAAACCTTTTTGAATTTAAAAATAAAAATATAAACCCCCTAGAAATGCTCACAGTAAAACCTTTTTGAATTTCCAGAAATTAAAATATAAACCACCCTAAATGCTCAGTTAAACCTTTCTGCTTTTTGAATTTAAAAATAAAAATATAAACCCCCTAGAAATGCTCACAGTAAAACCTTTTTAAATTAAAAAATAAAAATATAAACCCACCCCAATGCTCACAGTAAAACCTTTCTAAATTCAAATATAAAAATATAAACCACCCTAAATGCTCACAGTAAAACCTTTCTAAATTCAAATATAAAAATATATATATTTTTTTTATTTTAAATTTTTTTTTTATTTTACTGAGTGATGCTGTCTTTGCCTGGAAAGTTTGCACTCTTTATCCCTTTATTCCTTTATTTTTGCCTGGAAAATTTGCTTTTTTTTTTCCCTTTTTCCCTTTATTTTTGCCTGGAAAATCTGCATTTTTTTCCCCTTTTCCCCTTTATTTTTGCCTGGAAAATCTGCATTTTTTTTTCCCCTTTTCCCCTTTATTTTTGCCTGGAAAATTTGCATTTTTTTTCCCTTTATCCCTTTATTTTTGCCTGGAAAATTTGCACTCTTTATCCCTTTTTTCCCTTATTTTTGCCTGCCTGTTCCCAGCCATATGTTCATCATTGACTTCAGCAGCAAGGGGCCTCAGTGAAAAAAAAAAACCCAAAAACCCAAAAATAACCCAGAAAACAATTTGTGAATGGGAGGAAAAAAAAAAAAAAAAAAAAAAAGGAAAGAAAGAAAGGAAAAAAAATAAAAAAAATTCAGGCAGTGATTGGCATTATCCTAAATCTGATGGTTCCTGAGGGGAAAATTTCCCATTTCCACCCAAATTTCCCTTTTGGAGCCATTTTTGAGAGGTGGAATTTCTCATTTCAACCCAAATTTCCCATTTCAACCCAAATTTCCCATTTGGAGCCACTTTTGAGAGGTGGAATTTCCCATTTCCACCCAAATTTCCCACTTGGAGCCATTTTTGAGAGGAGGAATTTCTCATTTCCACCCAAATTTCCCATTTCAACCCAAATTTCCCATTTCCACCCAAATTTCCCATTTGGAGCCATTTTTGAGAGATGAAATTTCTCATTTCAACCCAAATTTCCCATTTCCACCCAAATTTCCCACTTGGAGCCATTTTTGAGGTGGAATTTCCCATTTCCACCCAAATTTCCCATTTGGAGCCATTTTTGAGAGGTGGAATTTCTCATTTCAACCCAAATTTCCCATTTCAACCCAAATTTCCCACTTGGAGCCACTTTTGAGGGGTGGAATTTCCCATTTCCACCCAAATTTCCCATTTGGAACCATTTTTGAAAGGTAGAATTTCCCATTTCCACTCAAATTTCCCATCTGGAGCCATTTTTGAGGGATGAAATTTCTCATTTCAACCCAAATTTCCCATTTTCACCCAAAATTCCCATTTCCACCCAAATTTCCCACTTCCACCCAAATTTCCCATTTCCACCCAAATTTCTCATTTGGAGCCACTTTTGAGGGGTGGAATTTCCCATTTTAACCCAAATTTCCGATTTCCACCCAAATTTCCGATTTCCACCCGAATTTCCCATTTCCACTCAAATTTCCCATCTGGAGCCATTTTTGAGGGATGAAATTTCTCATTTCAACCCAAATTTCCCACTTGGAGCCATTTTTGAGAGGAGGAATTTCTCATTTCCACCCAAATTTCCGATTTCCACCCGAATTTCCCATTTGGAGCCATTTTTGAGAGGTGGGATTTCCACTTCCACCCAAATTTCCCATTTAGAGCCATTTTTGAGAGGAGGAATTTCCATTTCCACCCAAATTCCATTTCCACCTGAATTTCCCATTTGGAGCCATTTTTGAGAGGTGGGATTTCCCATTTCCACCCAAATTTCCCATTTGGAGACATTTTTGAGAGGAGGAATTTCTCATTTCCACCCAAATTTCCCATTTCCACCCAAATTTCCCATTTGGAGCCATTCCCTGGATGCTCCAGCCCTTTCCCAAATTCCAGATTTCCTGGAGCTGCTCAAAGCAGCTCCAAGGATTCCCTGGATCCTTCAGGGATGTGCCCACCAAAATAAATATAAATAAAAAATGGGGAAAAGCCACATTTTCAGCCATAAAACCCCCTGCAAATCACAGATTTTGGGCAGGAATATTTCCTGAGATTCCAGGAGAAATTTGAAGATTGAGTGTTAAACATCCCTCATGGATGTACACAAAAAATTAAATAAATAAAAGGGAAAAAGTCGCATTTTCAGCCATAAAACCCGTGCAAATCACAGATTTTCAGAGCCCTTTGAGGCTCTGGAAAAGGCTCCAAGGATTCCCTGGATCCTTCATGGATGTGCCCACCAAAATAAATATAAATAAAACATGGGAAAAAGCCACATTTTCAGCCATAAAAACACCTGCAAATCACAGATTTTTCGGCAGGAATATTTGCTGAGATTCCAGGAGAAATTTGAGGATTGAGCATTAAACATCTCCTCATGGATGTGCCACCAAAAAATAATAAATATAAGGAAAAAGCCACATTTTCAGCCATAAAAACACCTGCAAATCACAGATTTTGGGCAGGAATATTTCCTGGGATTACATGAGAAATTTGAGGATTGAGCATTAAACATCTCCTCATGGATGTACAGAAAAAATTAAATAAATAAAAGGGAAAAAGTCGCATTTTCAGCCATAAAACCACCTGTAAATCACAGATTTTGGGCAGGAATATTTCCTGAGATTCCAGGAGAAATTTGAGGAGTGAGCATTAAACATCCCCTCATGGATGTATCCACAAAAAAATAACAAATATAATGGAAAAAGCCACATTTTCACCCATAAAACCACCTGCAAATCACAGATTTTGGGCAGGAATATTTCCCGAGATTCCATGAGAAGCTTGAGGAGTGAGCCTTAAACATCCCCTCATGGATATACACACAAAAATTTAAATAAATAAAAGGGAAAAAGCCACATTTCACCCATAAAACCACCTGCAAATCACAGATTTTGGGCAGGAATATTCCTGATATTCCAGGACAAGCTTGAGGAGTGAGCCTTAAACATCTCCTCATGGATATACACACAAAAAATTAAATAAATAAAAGGGAAAAAGCCACATTTTCAGCCATAAAACCCCCTGCAAATCACAGATTTTCAGAGCCCTTTGAGGCTCTGGAAAAGGCTCCACGGATTCCCTGGATCCTTCATGGATGTGCCCACAAAAATAAATATAAACAAAAAATGGGAAAAAGCCACATTTTCACCCATAAAACCACCTGCAAATCACAGATTTTGGGCAGGAATATTTCCTGAGATTCCAGGAGAAATTTGAGGATTGAGCATTAAACATCCCCTTATGGATGTACACAAAAAATTAAATAAAAGGGAAAAAGTCGCATTTTCAGCCATAAAACCACCTGTAAATCACAGCTTTTGGGCAGGAATATTTCCTGAGATTCCATGAGATGCTTGAGGACTGAGCATTAAACATCTCCTCATGGATGTACACAAAAAATAATAAATATAAGGGAAAAGCCACATTTTCAGCCATAAAACCCCCTGCAAATCACAGATTTTGGGCAGGAATATTTCCTGAGATTCACAGATTTTCAGAGCCCCTCAGCAGCTCCAAGGATTCCCTGGATCCTTCAGGGATGTGCCCACCAAAATAAATATAAATAAAAAATGGGGAAAAGCCACATTTTCAGCCATAAAACCCCCTGCAAATCACAGATTTTGGGCAGGAATATTTCCTGATATTCCAGGACAAGCTTGAGGACTGAGCCTTAAACATCTCCTCATGGATGTACACAAAAAATTAAATAAATATAGAAGGGAAAAAGCCACATTTTCACCCATAAAACCACCTGCAAATCACAGATTTTGGGCAGGAATATTTCCTGAGATTCCAGGAGAAATTTGAGGACTGAGAATTAAACATCCCCTCATGGATGTACACAAAAAATTAAATAAATAAAAAAGGGAAAAAGCCACATTTTCAGCCATAAAACCACCTGCAAATCACAGATTTTGGGCAGGAATATTTCCTGAGATTCCAGGAGAAATTTGAGGACTGAGCATTAAACATCCCCTCATGGATGTGCCCACAAAAAAATAATAAATAAAATGGAAAAAGCCACATTTTCACCCATAAAACCAGTGCAAATCACAGATTTTGGGCAGGAATATTTCCTGAGATTCCAGGACAAGCTTGAGGAGTGAGCCTTAAACATCTCCTCATGGATGTACACAAAAAATTAAACAAATAAAAGGGAAAAAAAGTCGCATTTTCAGCCATAAAACCCCCTGCAAATCACAGATTTTCAGAGCCCTTTGAGGCTCTGGAAAAGGCTCCAAGGATTCCCTGGATCCTTCATGGATGTGCCCACCAAAATAAATATAAATAAAACATGGGAAAAAGCCACATTTTCAGCCATAAAAACACCTGCAAATCACAGATTTTGGGCAGGAATATTTCCTGGGATTACATGAGAAATTTGAGGATTGAGCATTAAACATCTCCTCATGGATGTACACAAAAAATAATAAATATAAGGGAAAAGCCACATTTTCAGCCATAAAACCCCCTGCAAATCACAGATTTTGGGCAGGAATATTTCCTGAGATTCCAGGAAAAATTTGAGGATTGAGTATTAAACATCCCCTCATGGATATACACACAAAAAATTAAATAAATATATAATGGAAAAAGCCACATTTTCAGCCATAAAACCCCCTGCAAATCACAGATTTTCAGAGCCCTTTGAGGCTCTGGAAAAGGCTCCATGGATTCCCTGGATCCTTCATGGATGTGCCCACCAAAATAAATATAAATAAAAATGGGAAAAAGCCACATTTTCACCATAAAACCACCTGCAAATCACAGATTTTGGGCAGGAATATTTGCTGAGATTCCAGGAGAAATTTGAGGATTGAGCATTAAACATCTCTCATGGATGTGCCCACAAAAAATAACAAATATAAGGGAAAAAGCCACATTTTCACCCATAAAACCCCTGCAAATCACAGTTTTGGAGCAGGAATATTTCTGAGATTCCAGGAGAAATTTGAGGACTGAGCATTAAACATCCCCTCATGGATGTGCCCACAAAAAAATAATAAATAAAAGGGAAAAAGTCACATTTTCAGCCATAAAACCACCTGTAAATCACAGATTTTCAGAGCCCCTCAGCAGCTCCAAGGATTCCCTGGATCCTTCATGGATGTGCCCACCAAAAAAAGAATAAAAAACCGAAAAAGCCACATTTTCACCCATAAAACCACCTGCAAATCACAGATTTTGGGCAGGAATATTTCCTGAGATTCCAGGAGAAATTTGAGGATTGAGCATTAAACATCCCTCATGGATGCGCCCACAAAAAAAATAATAAAAAAGGGAAAAAGCCACATTTTCACCCATAAAACCACCTGCAAATCACAGATTTTGGTCAGGAATATTTCCTGAGATTCCATGAGAAGCTTGAGGAGTGAGCCTTAAACAAACCCTCATGGATGTACACAAAAAATTAAATAAATAAAAAGCGAAAAAGCCACATTTTCAGCCATAAAACCACCTGCAAATCACAGATTTTGCTCAGGAATATTTCCTGATATTCCATGAGAAGCTTGAGGACTGAGCCTTAAACATCTCCTCATGGATGTGCCCACAAAAAATTAAATACATAAAAGGGAAAAAGCCACATTTTCAGCCATAAAACCAGTGCAAATCACAGCTTTTCAGAGCCCTTTGAGGCTCTGGAAAAGGCTCCACGGATTCCTGGATCCTTCATGGATGTGCCCACAAAAATAAATATAAACAAAAAATGGGAAAAAGCCACATTTTCAGCCATAAAACCACCTGAAAATCACAGATTTTGGGCAGGAATATTTCCTGAGATTCCAGGAGAAATTTGAGGATTGAGCATTAAACATCCCTTATGGATTTACACAAAAAATTAAATAAATATAGAAGGGAAAAAGCCACATTTTCACCATAAAACCACCTGCAAAATCACAGATTTTGGTCAGGAATATTTCCTGAGATTCCAGGACAAGCTTGAGGAGTGAGCCTTAAACATCTCCTCATGGATGTACACAAAAAATTAAATAAATAAAAGGGAAAAAGTCGCATTTTCAGCCATAAAACCACCTGCAAATCACAGATTTTGGGCAGGAATATTTCCTGATATTCCAGGACAAGCTTGAGGACTGAGCCTTAAACAAACCCTCATGGATGTACACAAAAAATTAAATAAATAAAAGGGAAAAAGTCGCATTTTCAGCCATAAAACCAGTGCAAATCACAGATTTTGGGCAGGAATATTTCCTGAGATTCCAGGAGAAATTTGAGGACTGAGAATTAAACATCTCCTCATGGATGTACACAAAAAATTAAATAAATATAAAAGGGAAAAAGCCACATTTTCAGCCATAAAACCAGTGCAAATCACAGCTTTTCAGCGAGATGTTTAGCAGGAGCTGAAAGGAAAATCGTTTCCCTCACCAAACACTTCGGATCTATATTTAAAAACACGGGGAGCCGTCTCCCCAGAGGAGCAAAAATCAATGCAGATCAGCACTTTAACTGCCTTTTATTACAGTTATTAAAAGCTCCTGATAGAGGTGCAATATTTCAGTTTCATTATGGATTTCATCTCCTTGAGAAAAAGGCAGAGCCCTGAGGAAAAGCAAGGCCTCGTTTAATGCTGGAAATTTTGGAAAAACGTCACCCGCTTTGGGAAAGGAAAGGACACTCAGATAATTTCATCCTTATTTTCTTCCTCCTGTTCTTTCATCCAAATTTTCCCCTCAGATCATTTCACTCTTCATTTTCCTCCTATTCCTTCATGCTCATTCATTCCACCCTCATTTTCCCTCAGATTATTTCCCCCTCAGATTTCTCCCTCAGTTACCCCTCAGAACATTTAATCATAATTATTCCCTCAGATTATTTCACCCTCAGATTATTTCACCCTCATTTTCCCCTCAGATTATTTCCCCCTCAGATTATTTCACCCTCATTTTCCCCTCAGATCATTTCACCATAATTATTCCCTCAGATTATTTCACCATCATCTTCCCCCTGAGTTTATTTCACCTTCATTTTTCTCCTCTGATCATTTCACCCTCATTTTCCTCTCAGATTATTTCCCCCTCAGATTATTTCACTCTCATTTTCCCCTCAGATCATGTCACCATAATTATCCCCTCAGATTACCTCACCCTCATTTTCCCTTCAGATTATTTCATCCTGTTTTTTCTCCTCAAATAATTTTACTCCCATTTTCCCTCTAATTATTCCACTCTCATTTTCCCCCTCAGATCATTTCACCATAATTATCTCCTCAGATTACCACACTCTCATTTTCCCTTAACCCATATTCCGCCCTCATTTTCCTCTCAAATTATTTCACCATCATTTTTCTCCTCAAATAATTTCACTCTCATTTTCCCTCAGATCATTTCACCATAGTTATTCCCTCAGATTATTTCACCACCATCTCCTCCCTCAGTTTATTTCACCTTCATTTTTCCCCTCAGATTATTTCACCCTGTTTTATCTCCTCAAATAATTTTACTCTCATTTTTCCCCTCAGATTATTTCCCCCTCAGATTATTTCACTCTCATTTTCCTCTCAAGTAATTTCAACACCATTTTTCTCCTCAAATGATTCCACTCTCATTTCCTCCCTCAGATCATTTCACCATAATAATTCCCTCAGATTATTTCACCATCATTTTTCTCCTCACATTATTTCACCTTATTTTTTCCCCTCAGATTATTTTACCCTCATTTTTCTCCTCAGATTATTTTACTCTATTTCCCCCCCCTCATATTATTTCACCCTATATTTTCTCCTCATATTACTTTACTCTATTTTTTCCCCTCAGATTATTTTACCCTATTTTTCCCCTCAGATTATTTAATGCTATTTTCCCCCTCAGATTATTTTTATACTATTTTCCCCCTCAGATTATTTTACCCTATTTTTCTCCTCAGATTATTTTACTCTATTTTTCCCCTCAGATTATTTCACCTTCATTTTTTCCCCTCAGATTATTTTACCCTATTTCCCCCTCAGATTATTTAATGCTATTTTCCCCCTTAGATTATTTTACCCTATTTTTCCCCTCAGATTATTTTACTCTATTTTTCCCCTCACATTATTTTACCTTATTTTTTTAATTATTTACCCCCTCACATTATTTAATACTATTTTTTCCCCTCAGATTATTTTACCCTATTTTTCCCCTCACATTATTTCACCTTGTTTTTTCCCCTCACATTATTTCACCCTATTTTCCCCCTCACATTATTTCACCTTATTTTTTCCCCTCAGATTATTTTACCCTATATTTTCTCCTCATATTATTTTACTCCATTTTTCTCCCTCGGATTATTTCACCCTATTTTTTCTCCTCAGATTATTTTCCTCTATTTTTCTCCCTCACATTATTTCACCTTATTTTTTCCCCTCAGATTATTTTACCCTATATTTTCCCCTCAGGTTATTTTTTCTCCTCGGATTATTTCACCCTATTTTTTCCCCTCAGATTATTTTACCCTATTTTCCCCCTCACATTATTTCACCCTATTTTTTCCTCTCAGATTATTTAATGCTATTTTCCCCCTCAGATTATTTTACCCTATTTTCCCCTCACATTATTTAATACTATTTTTTCCCCTCAGATTATTTTACTCTATTTTTCCCCTCACATTATTTCACCTTATTTTTTCCCCTCAGATTATTTTACCCTATTTTTCCCCTCAGGTTATTTTTTCTCCCCGGATTATTTCACGCTATTTTTTCCCCTCAGACGATTTCATGTTATTTTTTGTTCCTCAGATCATTTCCCCCTCACGTTTCACACGAGCTCTCTGCATCACTCCCATCCCAGATGCATCAGGCCTGGCACTAAAATTAGCTCAATTCTGAGAAATCGCTTATTTTGCAATTCCTCCAGAAAAAAAAAAAAAAAAAAATATATATATATATATATATATAAATAAAAACCCCATCTTGACACATGACTAAGAGAAGGAATTTTCAGGCTGAACTCATTCACTGATTGTGTTTTATTTAAAGAACACGGGAGCAGCTCTGCAGATGGGATTAAAAAAAAAATCTCCTTAGCTCAATACTTGTCCCCATGAAATGGCCCTGCCTGTGGTTTCACCCTCATGATTTTATTTATTTTAAATTTGACTATTTATTTAAATATTTGTTTCTATTATATATTTTATTTTATTTTATTTTATTTTATTTTATTTTATTTTATTTTATTTTATTTTATTTTATGTGAGATTTTAGATGGACACACACAAAATTTCCTCAAGGAAAAAAAAAAAAGATTTTTTTCCATCTGATGGTTCCGGGCAGCATCCACCCTCCTGTGAAACTTCAAATTCCCAATTTTCTGCCTCTTTTCCCTGTTTTTCCTTTTTTTTCCCAGATTTATTTCACCTCTGAGGGGTCTGTCTGAGGTGGGCTCAGAGCCAGGAGGAAAAGCACCAATAAACCACACAGGAAAAGCACCAATAAACCACACCAAGCAAATCCCATAAAAATAAAATAAAGGCAGGCACAGCAATATTCTCCCAATTAATAAATCTGTTATTTATAATGTATAAATATATATTGAGGTATAAAATATATTATAAATAGCAGATATATAGATATTTTTGAGCTTTATTAGGAATTTTCACCCCGGAGCAGCCAAATCTGGGATTCTCCAATTTCCACCAAGTGAGGAATTAAGACCTCGGGAATTCTCCAGCCTCCTAAAACTTTATTTTGTTTATTTATTTTTTTTTAATTTAATTTTTTTTTTTACATTTTTTTTGCTCCAATCCAACATTCTGCTTGCCAAATGTGATTCATGAATGCTCCCAAGGATTTCCCCCCCAGAGCAGCCAAATCTGGGATTCTCCAATTTTGGTTTTTTTGGTTGTTTTTTTGTTTGTTTGGAGGTTTTTTGTTTCTTTTTTTAATTTTATTTTTTTACATTTTTTAATTATTATATTTTTTGCTCCAATGCCAACTGTGACTCACAGATCCTCCCAAGCATTTCCCCCCCACAGAGCAGCCAAATCTGGGATTCTCCAATTTTGGGTTTTTTGGTTGTTTTTTTTTTGTTTGTTTGGAGTTTTTTTGTTTCTTTTTTTAATTTTATTTTTTTACATTTTTAAATTATTATATTTTTTGCTCCAATGCCAACTGTGACTCACAGATCCTCCCAAGCATTTTGCCCCCAGGAGCAGTCAAATATGGGATTCTCCAATTTTGGTTTTTTGGTTGTTTTTTTCTTAGTTTGGGGGTTTTTTTTGTTTTTTGTTTTTGGGGTTTTTTGTGTGGTTTTTTTTTTATTTTATTTTTTTACATTTTTTAATTATTATATTTTTTGCTCCAATGCCAATTGTGACTCACAGATCCTCCCAAGCATTTCCCCCCCCAGGAGCAGCCAAACCTGTGATTCTCCAATTTTCGGTTTTTTGGTTGGTTTTTTCTTAGTTTGGGTTTTTTTATTTTTTGGGTTTTGTTTTTTTTGGGGTTTTTTTTTGTGTGTGTGTTTTTTTTTTATTTTATTTTTTTACATTTTTTAATTATTATATTTTTTGCTCCAATGCCAACTGTGACTCACAGATCCTCCCAAGCATTTCCCCCCCACAGAGCAGCCAAATCTGTGATTCTCCAATTTTGGGTTTTTTGTGTTTTTTTTTTTTTTTTTTTTTTTTTTTTTTTTTTTTTTTTTTTTTTGGGTTTTTTTGTGTGGTTTTTTTTTGTATTTTTTTTTTTACATTTTTTAAATTATTATATTTTTTGCTCCAATGCCAACTGTGATTCGCAGATCCTCCCAAGCATTTCCCCCCCACAGAGCAGCCAAATCTGTGATTCTCCAATTTTGGGTTGGTTTTTTTTTTTTTTGTTTTGTTTTTTTTTTTTTTTGTTTGGAGTTTTTTTGTTTCTTTTTTTAATTTGATTTTTTTTACATTTTTAAATTATTATATTTTTTGCTCCAATGCCAACTGTGACTCACAGATCCTCCCAAGCATTTCCCCCTCACAGAGCAACCAAATCTGCGATTCTCCAATTTTGGGTTTTTTGGGTGTTTATTTTTTGTTTGTTTGCAGGGGGGTTTTTTTGGGTTTGGTGGTTTTTTTTTGTTTTTTGTTTTTTGTTTTTTTATTAATTATTTTATTTTTTGCTCCAATGCCAACTGTGACTCACAGATCCTCCCAAGCATTTCCCCCCCCAGGAGCAGCCAAATCTGGGATTCTCCAATTTTGGGTTTTTTGGGTGTTTTTTTTTTTTTGTTTGGAGGTTTTTTTTTTTTTTTGTTTTTTGTTTTTTTTTTTGTTTGTTTGTTTGTTTGTTTTTTTGTTTTTGTTTTTTTTTTGTTTTTTTATTAATTATTATATTTTTTGCTCCAATGCCAACTGTGACTCACAGATCCTCCCAAGCATTTCCCCCTCCAGAGCAGCCAAATCTGTGATTCTCCAATTTTGGGTTTTTTGGTTGTTTTTTTGTTTGTTTGGAGGTTTTTTGGTTTTGTGTTTTGGTTTTTTTGTTTTTTTTTTTTTTTTTTTTTTTCCCATTTTTTAAAATTATTTTATATTTTTTGCTCCAATGCCAACTGTGACTCACAGATCCTCCCAAGCATTTTGCCCCCAGGAGCAGTCAAATATGGGATTCTCCAATTTTGGTTTTTTTTTTTTTTTTTGTTTGTTTGTTTGGAGTTTTTTTGTTTCTTTTTTTAATTTTTTTTTTTTACATTTTTTAAATTATTATATTTTTTGCTCCAATGCCAACTGTGACTCACAGATCCTCCCAAGCATTTCCCCCCCCAGAGCAGCCAAATCTGGGATTCTCCAATTTTGGGTTTTTTGGGTGTTTTTTTTTTGTTTGTTTGTGGGGGGTTTTTTTGGGTTTGTTTTTTTTTGGGTTTTTTTTTTGTTTTGTTTTGTTTTTTTATTAATTATTATATTTTTTGCTCCAATGCCAACTGTGATTCGCAGATCCTCCCCAGCATTTTTCCCCCAGAGCAGCCAAATCTGGGATTCTCCAATTTTGGGTTTTTTGGGTGGTTTTTTTTTGTTTGTTTGCAGGGGTTTTTTTTGGGGTTTGTTTTTTTTTTTTGTT
Organism: Zonotrichia leucophrys gambelii; assembly: GCF_028769735.1. Classification (NCBI taxonomy): domain Eukaryota; kingdom Metazoa; phylum Chordata; class Aves; order Passeriformes; family Passerellidae; genus Zonotrichia; species Zonotrichia leucophrys. The sequence goes on along the minus strand of NC_088172.1, from coordinate 113,606,743 downwards.
TGTTTTTTGGAGGTTTTTTTTTGTTTTGTTTTTTTATTAATTATTATATTTTTTGCTCCAATGCCAACTGTGACTCACAGATCCTCCCAAGCATTTCCCCCCCCCAGGAGCAGCCAAATCCGTGATTCTCCAATTTTGGGTTTTCTGTTTATTTTTAATGAGCTGTCCGCTCTGCTCTCTCCGGTGCCAATTCCATTTTCTCCCCGCTGAGTCCCTGATTTTTCCTGCCCCTTTTGCTGATTATTTCCTGCACCCCCTGCCTGGTTGGGCCCTGCTGGGCTCTGCCTGGCTTTGGGAAGGTTTTGTTTATTTTTTTTTTTTTTGGAATGTTTGTGGTCATTGAGGATTTCTGGAGTTTTCCCAAGGTGTGGAATGGGGTGGGGGAGGAAGGAAAATCCTCTGAGGATACAAAAAGAATCAGAGGTGGAGAGGAAAGAGCAGAGAGGAAGTGGGACGTGGGATCAGAGAGAGAAAGGGAAATGAAATTTTGGAGTGCGGGCAGGGAAAAAGGAGATTTCTGTGAAAAATGGTGGGAATTGGAGAATCCCAGAATTATTTGGGTTGGAAGGGACCTTGAAGCTCATCCCATTCCCATGGGTAGGGACACTTTGCAATGTCCCAGATTGATCCAGCCTGGCCTGGGACACTTCCAGGGATGGAACCCACAGGGATGGAATCCACAGGGATGGAATCCACAACCTCTCAGTGCAAAAAATCCCAGAATTATTTGGAATTAAAGCTCATCCCATTCCCATGGGTAGGGAAACTTTCCAATATCCCAGACTGATCCAGCCTGGCCTGGGACACTTCCAGGGATGGAACCCCCAGGGATGGAACCCACAGGGATGGAATCCACAGGGATGGAACCCACAGGGATGGAATTTACAGGGATGGAATCCACAGGGATGGAATTTACAGGGATGGAATCCACAGGGATGGAATCCACAGGGATGGAACCCACAGGGATGGAACCCACAGGGATTGAAATCCACAGGGATGGAATCCACAGGGATGGAATCCATAGGGATGGAACCCACAGGGATGGATCCACAGGGATGGAATCCACAATTTCTCAGTGCAAAAAATCCCAGAATTATTTGGGATTAAAGCTCATCCCATTCCTATGGGCAGGGACACTTTCCACTATCCCATGTCCTACACTGGGACACTTCCAGGGATGGAACCCACAGGGATGGAATTTATAGGAATGAAAATAACAGGGATGGAATCCACAGGGATGGGATCCACAGGGATGGAATCCACAGGGATGGAATCCACAATTTCTCAGTGCAAAAAATCCCAGAATTATTTGGGTTGGAAGGGACCTTGAAGCTCATCCCATTCCCATGGGCAGGGAAACTTTCCAAAATCCCAGATTGATCCAGCCTGGCCTGGGACACTTCCAGGGATGGAACCCACAGGGATTGAAATCCACAGGGATGGAATCCACAGGGATGGAATCCACAGGGATGGAACCCACAGGGATGGAATCCACAGGGATGGAATCCACAATTTCTCAGTGCAAAAAATCCCAGAATTATTTGGGATTAAAGCTCATCCCATTCCCATGGGCAGGGACACTTTCCACTATCCCATGTCCTACACTGGGACACTTCCAGGGATGGAACCCACAGGGATGGAATTTATAGGAATGAAAATAACAGGGATGGAATTTACAGGGATGGAATCCACAGGGATGGAATCCACAATTTCTCAGTGCAAAAAATCCCAGAATTATTTGGGTTGGAAGGGACCTTGAAGCTCATCCCGTTCCCATGGGTAGGGACACTTTCCAATATCCCAGATTGATCCAGCCTGGCCTGGGACACTTCCAGGGATGGGACCCACAGGGATGGAATTTTAGGAATGAAAATAACAGGGATGGAATCCACAGGGATGGAACCCACAGGGATGGAATTTACAGGGATGGAATCCACAGGGATGGAATCCACAGGGATGGAATTTACAGGGATGGAATCCACAACCTCTCAGTGCAAAAAATCCCAGAATTATTTGGGATTAAAGCTCATCCCATTCCTATGGGCTATCCCAGCTTGCTCCAAACCCTGTCCAACTTGGCCTGGGACACATCCAGGGATGGAACCCACAGGGATGGAATTTATAGGAATGAAAATAACAGGGATAGAATCCACAGGGATGGAACCCACAATTTCTCAGTGCAAAAAATCCCAGAATTATTTGGGTTGGAAGGGACCTTGAAGCTCATCCCATTCCCATGGGCAGGGAAACTTTGCAAAATCCCAGATTTGTCCAGCCTGGCCTGGGACACTTCCAGGGATGGGACCTACAGGGATGGAATCCACAGGGATGGAACCCACAGGGACGGAATCCACGACCTCTCAGTGCAAAAAGTTCCAGAATTATTTGGGATTAAAGCTCATCCCATTCCCATAGGCAGGGACACTTTCCACTATCCCATGTCCTACACTGGGACACTTCCAGGGATGGAACCCACAGGGAAGGAATTTATAGGAATGAAAATAACAGGGATAGAATCCACAGGGATGGGATCCACAGGGATGGAATCCATAGGGAAGGAATCCACAATTTCTCAGTGCAAAAAATCCCAGGATTATTTGGGTTGGAAGGGACCTTGAAGCTCATCCCATTCCCATGGGCAGGGACACTTTCCAATATCCCAGATTGATCCAGCCTGGCCTGGGACACTTCCAGGGATGGAACCCACAGGGATGGAACCCACAGGGATGGAATCCACAGGGATGGAATTTATAGGAATGAAAATAACAGGGACGGAATCCACAGGGATGGAATCCACAGGGATGGAATCCACAGGGATTGAAATCCACAGGATTGAAATCCACAGGGATGGAACCCACAGGAATGGAATCCACGACCTCTCAGTCCAAAAAATCCCAGAATTATTTGGGATTAAAGCTCATCCCGTTCCCATGGGTAGGGACAATTTCCAATATTCCAGATTGATCCAGCCTGGCCTGGGACACTTCCAGGGATGGGACCCACAGGGATTCAAATCCACAGGGATGGAATTTACAGGGATGGAATCCACAACCTCTCAGTCCAAAAAATTCCAGAATTATTTGGGATTAAAGCTCATCCCATTCCTACGGGCTATCCCAGCTTGCTCCAAACCCTGTCCAACTTGGCCTGGGACACTTCCAGGGATGGAACCCACAGGGATGGAATTTACAGGGATGGAATCCATGGGGATGGAACCCACAGGGATGGAATCCACAGGAATTAAATCCACAGGGACAGAATCCATACGGATGGAATTTACAGGGATGGAATCCATAGGGATGGAAATAACAGGGATGGAATCCACAGGGATGGAATCCACAGGGACGGAATTTACAGGGATGGAACCCATAGGGATGGAACCCACAGGGTTGGAATTTACAGGGATGGAACCCACAGGGATGGAACCCCCAGGGTTGGAATTTACAGGGATGGAACCCCCAGGGATGGAATCCACGACCTCTCCGTGCAGAAACAATTAAAAATTAAACACGGACAGCGCATCCACGGTTCCCTACGGCAATGATGTGAATCACTGTGAGCACAGCCAGCGGCTGCTGCTGCTGCTGCTGCTGCCACCCAGAGCCCGGGGAGGGACACGGGACAGACAGAGGGACACTAGGACAGACACAGGGACAGACAGAGGGACACGGGGACAGACAGAGGGACAAGGGACAGACAGAGGGACAGAGGGACACAGGAACAGGCAGAGGGACACAAGGACAGGCACAGGGACACAGGGACAGGCAGAGGGACAGACAGAGGGGATGCAGGGACAGACAGAGGGACACTGGGACAGACAGAGGGGATGCAGGGACAGACAGAAGCACTGGGATAGACAGAGGGACACAGGGACAGACAGAGGGACAGACACAGGGACAGACAGAGGGGATGCAGGGACAGACAGAAGGACACAGGGACAGACAGAGGGACACTGGGACAGACAGAGGGACACAGGGACAGACAGAGGGACACTGGGATAGACAGAGGGACACTGGGATAGACAGAGGGCATGCAGGGACAGACAGAGGGACACAGGGACAGACAGAGGGACACAGGGACAGACAGAGGGACACTGCGACAGACAGAGGGACAGACAGAGGGACAGACAGAGGGACACAGGGACAGACAGAGGGACAGAGGGACACAGGGACAGACAGAGGGACACAGGGACAGACAGAGGGACACTGGGACAGACAGAGGGACAGACACAGGGACAGAGAGAGGGACAGACAGAGGGACACAGGGACAGACACAGGGACAGACAGAGGGACACAGGGACAGACAGAGGGACAGAGAGAGGGACAGACAGAAGGACACAGGGACAGACAGAGGGACAGACAGAGGGACAGACAGAGGGACACAGGGACAGACAGAAGGACACAGGGACAGACAGAGGGACACAGGGACAGACACAGGGACAGAAGGACACAGGGACAGACAGAGGGACAGACAGAAGGACACAGGGACAGACACAGGGACAGACACAGGGACAGACAGACGGACTGACAGAGGGGACAGACAGAGGGATAGACAGAGGGACAGAGAGAGGGACAGACAGAGGGAAACAGGGACAGACACAGGGACAGACAGAGGGACAGACAGAGGGACACAGGGACAGACAGAGGGACAGACAGAGGGACACAGGGACAGACAGAGGGACAGACAGAGGGACAGACGGACACAGGGACAGACAGAGGGACACTGGGACAGACAGAGGGACACAGGGACAGACAGAGGGACAGACAGAGGGGATGCAGGGACAGACAGAAGGACACAGGGACAGACAGAGGGACACAGGGACAGACAGAGGGACAGACAGAGGGACAGACACAGGGACAGACAGAGGGACAGACACAGGGACAGACAGAGGGACACAGGGACAGACAGAGGGACAGACAGAGGGACACAGGGACAGACAGAGGGACACAGGGACAGACAGACGGCCGCTGTCCCTCCCAGAGCCGTCCCTGCCCGCGCTCAGGACGCTCCCGGCGCTGTCCCAGCACCCTCAGCAGATTCCCTTCCCTGGAGAATCCCTGGATTTATCATTGTTATCATTTTTATCTTTTTTTTTGTCATCATTGTTATCATTTCCAGCAGATCCCCCTCCCCGGAGAATCCCTGGATTTATCATTGTTATCATTTTTATTGTCATCATTGTTATCATTTCCAGCAGATCCCCCTCCCCGGAGAATCCCTGGATTTATTCATCATTTTCATTGTCATTTTTATCGATTTATTTCCACTGAGGGCGCTCAGGATTCCCAAAGTCAGGCGGGTTCCTTTTGCTGAGCTGGAGCGGGGGAGGGCTCACAAAAATGAAATTATTTTGCCCAAATTTCATTAGAATTCCCTCAAAATTGAGGATTTATAAACATCCCTGGAAAGCCACGGGTTTGCTGTCCCAAAATTACAAAGAATTGGAGATTTGGGGGGGATTTGGGCTGGAATTCCCAGAGAATCCCTGGCAGTGTCCCAGGAAAGGTTGGAGCAATCTGGGATTGGAATGGGATTGAAGGTCCCTGGATCCCATCCCAAATAATTCCGGGATTCTGGGATCCAGGACACTCAGGATCCATCCTGAGGGGTTTTTATGGGATTTGGGATGGAAAAGGGAAGGGAGAAACTTCCTGGAGTCCCCAATTCCCAGGGAATTCCCAAAATTCCTTCCCAGAATCTGCTCTTCCCAGAGAGGAGTCAAGGGTTGGAATGGGATGGGATTGAAGGTCCCTGGATCCCATCTCAAGAATTCCGGGATTCTGGGATCCAGGATCCATCCTGAGGGGTTTTTATGGGATTTGGGGATGGAAAAGGGAAGGGAGATCCCAAATTCCCAGGGAATTCCCAAAATTCCTTCCCAGAGAGGAGCTGGGATGGGGATGGATCCAATGCCAGGCTGGGAATGGAGGGAATTCCCTGGGAAAGGGGAAATGGGATTGGGGAAGGAATTCCTGGGATATCCCAAAAAAACCCCAAATCCCAACCCAAACAAATCCCCAAATCCCAAAAAAATTCCCCAAAAAAACCCCTCAGATTTGGGCTGGAATTCCCAGAGAATCCCCGGGAGTGTCCCAGGAAAGGCTGGAAAATCCCGGAATTGTGGGGTGGGAATGGGATGGGATTGAAAATCCACGGATCCCATCCCAAACCATTCCGGGATTCTGGGATCCAGGATCCATCCTGAGGGGTTTTTATGGGATTTGGGATGGAAAAGGGAAGGGAGAAACTTCCTGGAGTCCCCAATTCCCAGGGAATTCCCAAAATTCCTTCCTGGATCCCAAAATTCTCCTCCAATGGGATTGAAGGTCCACGGATCCCATCCCAAACCATTCCGGGATTCTGGGATCCAGGACACTCAGGATCCATCCTGAGGGGTTTTTATGGGATTTGGGGATGGAAAAGGGAAGGGAGATCCCAAATTCCCAGGGAATTCCCAAAATTCCTTCCTGGACCCCAAAATTCTCCTCCAATGGGATTGAAGGCCCCTGGATCCCATCCCAAACCATTCCGGATTCCGGGATTTCAAGGAGACTCCTCCGCTTTGTGCCCCCTCATTCATTGGATGCAGCAGAAATGTTTCAATTTTAATATTTAATTTTTTAAAATTTAAATGTTTCAATTTGAATATTTAAATTTTTAAAATTTAAATATTTCCATTTAATATTTAAATTTTCAAAATTTAAATGTTTACATTTGAAATATTCACCAGGCTGGACTAACATTGACACAGACACAGAAAAAAAAAATTTGAATTTTTTGAGTTTTTTCGAATTTTATCCACTCAAAACAAGGATATAAAATTTCGAGGCAGGAATGAAGGAATTTTAGGAATTTATTTGGATATTTCTGTTGTTTTCTGAATATTTTATTTTATTTTATTTTATATGCATTTCTGTTGTGTTCTGATTTTTATTTTATTTTATTTTATTTTATTTTATTCTATTTTATTTTATTCTATTTTATTTTATTTTATTTTATTTTATTCTATTTTATTCTATTCTAATTATTATTATTATATTATATATATACATTTCTGTTATGTTCTGATTATTATATTATATTATATTATATTATATTATATTATATTATATTATATTTGCATTTCTGTTATGTTCTGATTTTTATTTTATTTTATTTTATTTTATTGTATTTTATTTTATTTTATTTTATTATATTCTATTCTACTTTATTTTATTCTTTTTATGTTATTTTATTTTATTCTATTATATTTTATTTTATTCTATTATATTAATTATTATTATATTATATATATACATTTCTGTTATGTTCTAATTATTATATTATATTATATTATATTATATTATATTATATTTGTATTTCTGTTATGTTCTGATTTTATTTTATTTTATTTTATTTTATTCTATTCTATTCTATTCTATTCTATTCTATTCTATTCTATTTTATTCTACTTTATTTTATTCTATTTTATTTCATTCTATTTTATTTTATTCTATTTTTTCCAATTTTGTTATTTTATTTTATTTTATTATATTCTATTTTATTCTATTCTATTTTATTCTATTCTATTAATTATTATTATATTATATATATACATTTCTGTTATGTTCTGATTATTATATTATATTATATTATATTATATTATATTATATTATATTATATTATATTATATTATATTTATTATTATATTATATAATTGTTATATTAATTATTATGTTTATTATATTATATAATACATATACATTTCTGTTATAATCTGATTTTTATGTTATTTTATTTTATTCTATTCTATTCTATTCTATTCTATTCTATTCTATTCTACTTTATTTTATTCTATTTTATGATATTTTATTTTATTCTATTTTATTATATTATATTTTATTTTATTCTAGTCTATTTTATTTTCTTTTATTCTATTCTATTAATAATTATTATATTATATATATACATTTCTGTTATGTTCTCCTTATATTTCTGATATTCCCCAGAGCTTTGGGAAACAAATCAATCCATTTGGTTTGGTATTTTATTTTCTGTATTACTTAAAAAAATGAATTAAATTGAATAAATAAAGCATTTCAATGAGGGTGAGAAATGGGTAATTTTTCCTTTTTTCCTCCTGTTTGTTTTCTATCCCCACTTTTATTTTAATGTGAATTTTGTGCTCAGCTGCATTTCCCAGGTTGGATTTTCCAGAGTTGCTTTTTCTGTTTTTTGCCTGGATTTTGGATCAATAAATTTCATTTCTGGGAGATTTTTCAGCCCCCAAGCTCCCCCTGGGATTCCTCCCCCAATCTCTGCATTATTTCAAAAATAAAATATAATAAAAATATAATATAATATAAAAATATAAAAATATATTATATTATAAAAATATAAAAATATAATATAAAATAAAAATATAATATAAAAATATAATATAATATAAAATTATAAAAATATAAAAATATAAAATAAAATAAAAATATAATATAAAAAATATAATATAATATAAATTATAATATAATACAAAATTATAAAAATATAAAAATATAATATAAAATAAAAATATAATATAAAAATATAATATAAAATTATAAAAATATAAAAATATAATATAAAATAAAATTATAAAAATATAAAAATATAACATAGAATAAAAATATAATATAAAATAAATTATAATATAATACAAAATTATAAAAATATAAAAATATAATATAAAATAAAAATATAATATAAAAATATAATATAATAAAAAAATAAAAACCACCCAATTTTGAGTCAGATAAAAAAAAAATAAACCACAAAACCTGAAAATAAACCCAAGTTTTTAAATCCTTGCTCTTTGTTCCTCCCAATGGAAAATCATTCCATTTTCCCCAGCAATAATTTGATTTTTCCTTCTACCAAAACACTTTATAACACACACGCTGATTTTGCAATTAATTCCTAATTAATTTCTAATTATTTTGTAATTATTTTGTGATTAATCCCCTTGCAGAGGGGATTTTTTCCAGCTTGGAATTGAGTTTTATTTGAAATCCAAGAGGGAAAATCACCTTGGAAAAAATGAAAAAAATGAGAAATTTTTCCCCACAGGGACCCCGGTGAGTCAGAACTGCGTGAGTCAAAAAATTCATTTTCTGCATCAAGGAATTCAACAAATCTTGGGGTTTTTTGGGTTTTTTCCATCTTATTTTATATAAAAAAATTAATTTTAAATGGTTTGCCCTTTAGGAAGAAATGTGGTAATGGGAGTTTTCCATGGGGGGAAAAAAGGAGAAATGAGGTTTTTTAAAATAAAATGGGGAAAAATTGAGAATTGAGGTTTATAAAATAAAATGGGGAAAAAAGGGAGAATATAAAATAAAATGGGGAAAAATTGAGAATTGAGGTTTATAAAATAAAATGGGGAAAAAGAGGTTTTTAAAATAAAATGGGGGGAAAAAAGGGAGATTGGGATTTTATAATATAAAATGGTAAAAATTGAGAATTGGAAAGAAGGGAGAATTTGAGTTTATAAAATAAAATAAAATGGGTAAAAATTGAGATTTGGATTTATAAAATAAAATGGGTAAAAATTGAGAATTGGGGAAAAAAGGGAGAGTTGAGGTTTTTAAAATAAAATGGGGGAAAATAGGTTTTTAAATAAAATGGTAAAAAGGAAGAATTGAGTTTTTAAAATAAATGATTAAAAATGGAGAATTGGAAAAAGGTAAATTGAGGCTTTTAAAATAAAATTAAATGGGAAAAAAGTTGTTAATTTGGATTTATAAAATGAATATGGAAAAAGGAGAATTGAGGTTTATAAATAAAATGGAAAAAAAAGGAGAATTGAGGTTTTTAAAATAAAATGGGGAAACAGGAGAATTGAGGTTTATGAAAAAAATGGGGAAACAGGGGAATTGAGGTTTATGAATAAAATGGGGAAAAAAGGAGAATTGAGGTTATGAATTAAATGGTAAAATTTGATGAATTGAGGTTTATAAAATAAAATGGGTAAAATTTGAGAATTGAGATTTATAAACATTATATTAAAAAGGGAGAATTGAGGTAAAATAAAATGGAAAAAAAGGAGAATTGAGGTTTTTTAAAATGGGAAAAAAGAAGAATTGAGTTTTCAAATAAAATAAAATGGTAAAAAATGAGAAATTGGTTTATAAATAAATATGGAAAAAGGGAGAATTGGAAAAAAGAGAATCGAGTTTTATAAAATAAAATGGGAGAAAAAGAGATTTTTTAAAATAAAATTGGGAAAAAATGAGAATTGAGTTTATAAAATAAAATGGAAAAAATGAGAATATAGTTTATAAAATAAAATGGGTAAAAATGAGAATGAGATTTATAAAATAAAAATGGAAAAAAACGGAGAATTGAGTTTTTAAAATAAAATAAAATGGAAAAAAAGGAGAATTGAGTTTATAAATAAACTGGGTAAAAATTGAGAATTGAAGGTTTATAAATAAAATGGGAAAAAAGGGTGAATATAAACATAAAATGGGGTAAAACTTGAGAATTGAGTTTATAAAATAAAATGGACAAAAGGAGAATTGGTGTAAAAGGGAGAATTGAGTGTTTTAAAATAAATGTAAAAATTGAGAATTGATGTTTTTCTATAAATGGGTTAAAATGAGAATTGAGGTTTTTAAATAAAATGGGGAAAAATTGAGAAATGAGGTTTTTAAATAAAATGGGTAACTTGGATATTGAGGTAAAATAAAATGGGGAAAAAAGGGAGAATTGAGGTTTATAAAATAAAATAAAATGGGTAAAAATGGAGAATTGAGGTTTATAAAATAAAATGGGGAAAAATGGAGAATTGGGGAAAGAAGGGAGAATTGAGGTTTATAAAATAAAATGGGGAAAAAAGAGATTTTTAAAATAAAATGGGGAAAAATGGAGAATTGAGGTTTATAAAATAAAATGGGGAAAAAGGGAGAATTGGGGAAAAAAGGGAGAATTGAGGTTAAATAAAATGGGGAAATGGAGAATTGGGATTTTTAAAATAAAATGGGGGAAAAAGGAGAATTGAGGTTTATAAAATAAAATGGGGAAAAAGGGAGAATTGGGGAAAAAAGGGAGAATTGAGGTAAAATAAAATGGGGGAAATGGAGAATTGGGATTTATAAAATAAAATGGGGGAAAAGGGAGAATTGGGGAAAAAAGGGAGAATTGAGGTTTTTAAAATAAAATGGGGGAAAAATGAGAATTGAGGTTTATAAAATAAAATGGAGGAAAATGAGGTTTTTTAAAATAAAATGGGGAAAAATTGAGAATTGAGGTTTTTAAAATAAAATGGGGAAAAAGGGAGAATTGAGGTATAAATGGGTAAAATATGAAAATTGAGGTAAAATGAATGGGTAAATTGAGAATTGAGGTTTATATTAAAGGGAAAGGGAGAATTGAGGTTTTTAAAATAAAATGGGGAAAAAGGGAGAATTGAGGTTTATAAAATAAAATGGGAAAAAAAAGAGAATTGAGATTTATAAAATAAAATGAAGAAAAAAGGGAGAATTGAGGTTTTTTAAAATGGGGAAAAATTGAGAATTGAGATTTAATATAAAATGGGGAAAATGAGAATTGAGGTTTTAAAAAAAATTGGGAAAAAAGGGAGAATTGAGGTAAAATAAAATGGGTAAAAATTGAGAAATTGAGGTAAAATGAAATGGGGAAAAATTGAGAATTGAGGTTTTTATAATAAAATGGGGGAAAAATTGAGAATTGAGATTTATAAAATGAAATGGAAAAAGGGAGAACTGAGGTTTATAAAATAAATGGAAAAAAGGGAGAATTGAGGTTTTTAAAATGGGGAAAAAAGGGAGAATTGAGGTAAAATAAAATGGGGAAAAAGGAGAATTGAGGTTTTAAAATAAAATGGGTAAAAAAGGGAGAATTGAGGTTTATAAAATAAAATGGGAAAAAGGGAGAATTGAGGTTTATAAAATAAAATGGGGAAAAAAGGGAGAATATAAAATAAAATGGGTAAAAATTGAGAATTGAGGTTTAAAATAAATGGGAAAAATGGAGAATTGGGAAAAAAGGGAGAATTGAGGTTTTTAAAATAAAATGGGTAAAAATTGAGAATTGAGGTAAAATAAAATGGGTAAAAATTGAGAATTGAGGTAAAATAAAATGGGTAAAAATTGAGAATTGAGGTTTATAAAATAAAATGGGTAAAAAATGAGAATATAGGTTTATAAAATGAAACGGAAGAAGTGAGAATTGCAGATTTTACATGAAATAAATATAAATAAACTCACGGAGAACTGCTCGAGGTCCCTCTCCAGCCCCACGTTGGGCAGGTCGGGCATCATGTGCGCCACCACCTTGAACCCCGCGGCCTTGGCCAGCTCGAAACACTCACAGACTGCACGGACAGTGTGACCCCTGCGGACGGACAGACGGACACCGTCAGGGAAATAAAGGGGGGATAAGGGGAAATAAAGGGGAAAAGGGGGGGAAAAAGGGGAAAAAAAGGGGGGGAAAAAGGGAAAAATAAAGGGGAAAAAAAGGGAAATAAAAGGGGGGAAAAAGGGGGAAAAAAGGAAAAAAAGGGGGGGAAAGGAGGAAAAAGGACGGACAGACGGACAGACAGAGTCAGGGAAATGGGGGAAAAGGGGGAAAAGAAAGGAAAAATAAAGGGAAAAAAGGGGGAAAAAGGGGGGAAAAGAGGGGGAAAAGAAAGGAAAAATAAAGGGAAAAAAAGGGGGAAAAAAGGGACGGACAGACGGACAGACACAGTCAGGGAAATGGGGGAAATAAAGGAAAAAAAGGGGGAAAAAAAGGGGAAATAAAAGGGGAAAAAGAATGGAAAAAGAAGGGAAAATAAAGGGAAAATAAAGAGAAAAAAAGGGGAAAAAAGGAAAAAAAAAGGACGGAGAAAAAGGAAGGAAAAAAGGAAGGAAAAAAGGAAGGAAAAAAGGAAGAAAAGGGGAAAAAAAGGAAAGGAAAAAAGGGGAAAAAATGGGGGAAAAAGGAAGGAAAAAAAAGGGAAAAAAAAGGGGAAAAAAGGGAGAAATAAAAGGGGAAAAAGAAGGGAAAAAAAAGGGAAAATAAAGGGAAAATAAAGAGAAAAAAAAGGGAAAAAAAGAAAAAAGGGAAAAAGGGAAAAAAGGGGAAAACAAAAGGGGGGAAAAAGGGGAAAAAAAAGGGGTGGGGAAAAATAAAGGAAAACAAAAGGGGGAGGAAAGGGAGGGGAAAAAAGGGAAAAAAAAGAAAAAAAGGAAGGAAAAAAGGGAAAGAAAGGGGAAAAAAAGGGAAAGAAAGGGAAAAGGGGGAAAAAGGGGAAAGAAAGGGGAAAAAAAGGGGGAAAAAGGGGGAAAAAAGGAAAAAAAAGGGGAAAAAAGGAAAAAAAAAGGAAAAAAGGGAAAAAAAGAAAAAAAGGGAAAAAAAGGAAAAAAAAGGGAAAAAAAAGGGGAAAAAAGGGGAAAAAAGGGGGAAAAAAGGGAAAAAAGGAAAAAAAAGGAAAAAAAAAGAAAAGTAATTTTTGTGTTCAGATGGGATCACCACCCTGGGGGGGTGGTTTGGGGTGGGGATGGGGTGAAAATGAGATTTTTGGGGTTTGGTGGGGTTGGAATTGGGAATTCTGTGGGAAGGGGATGAGCTGGGATTTGCAGATCCAGGAAAAGATGTTGGAATCCAGCTTGGAAATCCAGGTGGGAAAAAATGGGAATAAAAAGGCGAGAAAGGATGGGAACGAGGGAAAGCAGAGAAATCACCCCAAAAATCCCTCCTGGAGAAACACGAAATTCCCAAAAATTCAGGATTCCAGAGGGTTCCATGCTCTGCCACAGGGACAGAACCCAAATTCCCATTCCCAATTCCAATTCCCAATTCCAACTCCATTTCCCAATTCCAATTCCAATTCCCAATTTGGAAATGGAATTTCCAATTCCTCCCCAATCCTCCCTATTGGAATTCCAATTCCAATTCCATTTCCAATTCCAATTCCCAATTCCAATTCCCAATTCCAATTCCCAATTCCAATTCCTCCCTATTGGAATTCCAATTTCCATTTCCATTTCCCAATTCCAATTCTGATTTCCATTTCCCAATTCCAATTCTTCCCTATTGGAATTCCAATTCCAATTCCAATTCCAATTCCAATTCCCAATTCCAATTCCAATTTCTCCAACTGGAATTCCAATTCCAATTCCCAATTTGGAAATGGAATTTCCATTTCCATTTCCATTTCCAATTCCATTTCCAATTCCTATTTCCATTTCCAATTCCAATTCCTCCCTATTGGAATTCCAATTCCATTTCCATTTCCCAATTCCAATTCTGATTTCCATTTCCCAATTCCAATTCTTCCCTATTGGAATTCCAATTCCAATTCCAATTTCAATTCCTCCAATTCCAATTCCAATTCCTCCAATTCCTCACAACTCCTGGAATTCCAATTCCTCTCTATTGGAATTCCAACACCAATTCCAATCCCATCCCAATTCTCCATTCCATTCCCAATTCCATTCCCAATTCCAATTCCCAATCCCAATTCCATTTCCAATTCCCATTTCCAATTCCTCCCTATTGGAATTCCAATTTCCATTTCCATTTCCATTTCCCAATTCCAATTCCTCCCTATTGGAATTCCAATTCCAATTCCAATTCCAATTCCTCCAATTCCAATTCCTCCAATTCCTCACAACTCCTGGAATTCCAATTCCTCTCTATTGGAATTCCAACACCAATTCCAATCCCATCCCAATTCTCCATTCCATTCCCAATTCCATTTCCAATTCCATTTCCAATTCCAATTCCCAATCCCAATTCCATTCCCAATTCCAATTCCCATTCCCAATTCCATTTCCAATTCCTCCCTATTGGAATTCCAATTCCATTTCCAATTCTATTTCCAATTCCCAATTCCAATTCCTCCCCACTGGAATTCCATGTCCATTTCCAATTCCAATTCCATTTCCAAATTCCAATTCTCAATTCCAAATTCCATTTCCATTCCCAATTCCAATTCTCAATTAAAAATTCCAACTCCATTTCCAATTCTCAATTCTGAATTCCATTTCCAATTTCAATTCTCAATTGCAAATTCCATTTCCAATTTTCAATTCCAAATTCCATTTTCATTCCCAATTCCAATTTCAATTCCTCCCTACTGGAATTCCAATTTCAATTCCCAATTCCAAATTTCATTTTCAATTCCAATTCTCAATTCCAAATTCCAATTCCTCCCTACTGGAATTCCAATTTCATTTCCATTTCCAATTCTCAATTCCAAATTCCAATTCCCAATCCCAATTCCATTCCCAATTCCTCCCTACTGGAACTCCAATTTTAATTCTCAATTCCAAATTCCATTTCCATTCCCAATTCCAACTGCAATTCCATTTCAAATTCCTCACTACTGGAATTCCAATTTCAATTCCCAATTCCAAATTCCATTTCCAATTCCAATTCCAATTCCAAATTCCATTTCCAATTCTCAATTCCAAATTCCAAATTCCATTTCCAATTCCAATTCCAATTCTCAATTCCAAATTCCATTTCAATTCCATTTCCAATTCCAATTTCCAATTCCAACTCCAATCCCATTTCCATTTCCTCCCAACCCCTCCCTATTGGAATTCTAACTCCATTTTCATTTCTAATTCCAATTTCAATCCCAATCCCATTCCCATTCCCAGGAATCCCTGCCGGTGATTGTTTATTTTCCCCATCCCAAACCCCTCTGGATAAAATCCCAATCCCTTTCACCACCATTAATTCCATTTATTTTTATTTTCCGACCCTCTCTCCCTCGCTCTCAGCCACAGGATCCACCTTTAAACCCACTCTCATTTATAATTTTATTTTTATCCAGGGCAGGAAGGTGTCCCTGCCAATGTGTCCCTCACCTGTTGGTGTCCCTGCCCTGTCAATGGTGTCCCCATGAAGGTGTCCCTGACATGGATTGGTGTCCCTGACATGGACTGGTGTCCCTGGGTTGGTGTCCCTGCCCTGTCAATGGTGTCCCCATGAAGGTGTCCCTGCCTTGTTGGTGTCCCTGCCATGGATTGGTGTCCCTCACCTGTTGGTGTCCCTGGGATGGTGTCCCATGCCAGCTGGGATGGTGTCCTTGCCCCAGGATGGTGTCCCTGCCCTGGATTGGTGTCCCTGCCCTGGATAGATGTCCCTCACCTGTTGGTGTCCCTGACATGGACTGGTGTCCCCAGGAAGGTGTCCCTGCCCTGGGATGGTGTCCCTGACATGGATTGGTGTCCCTGTCAATGTGTCCCTCACCTGTTGGTGTCCCCATGAAGGGGTCCCTGCCCTGTCAATGTCCCCTCACCTGTTGGTGTCCCTGCCCTGTCAATGGTGTCCCTGTCAATGTCCCCTCACCTGTTGGTGTCCCTGCCCTGTCAATGTCCCCTCACCTGTTGGTGTCCCTGGCCACGTCCTCGCAGACGCTCTGCACGCCGATCTCCAGCCGCGTGCAGCCGTAGCCCAGCTGGGACGGTGTCCCTGCCCTGTCCATGGTGTCCCCATGAAGGTGTCCCTGCCCTGGACTGGTGTCCCCTCACCTGTTGGTGTCCCGGGCCACATCCTTGTAGACGCTCTGCACGCCGATCTCGAGGCGCGTGCAGCCGTAGCCCAGCTGGGACGGTGTCCCTGCCCTGTCAATGGTGTCCCTCACCTGTTGGTGTCCCTGTCAGTGTCCCCTCACCTGTTGGTGTCCCGGGCCACGTCCTCGTAGACGCTCTGCACGCCGATCTCCAGCCGCGTGCAGCCGTAGCCCAGCTGGGACGGTGTCCCTGCCCTGGGACAGTGTCCCTGACATGGATTGGTGTCCCTCACCTGCTGGTGTCTCTGGGATGGTGTCCCTGCCCTGGGACACTGTCCCTGCCCTGGATTGGTGTCCCCAGGAAGGTGTCCCTGCCCTGGGTTGGTGTCCCTGCCCTATCAATGGTGTCCCCAGGAAGGTGTCCCTGCCCTGTCAATGGTGTCCCTGCCCTGTTGGTGTCCCCAGGAAGGTGTCCCTGCCCTGGACTGGTGTCCCTCACCTGTTGGTGTCCCTGCCCTGTCAATGGTGTCCCTGCCCTGGGATGGTGTCCCTGCCCTGGATTGGTGTCCCTGCCCTGTCATTGTTGTCCCTGCCCCGGGATGGTGTCCCTGCCCTGGATTGGTGTCCCTGTCAGTGTCCCCTCACCTGTTGGTGTCCCTGCCCTGTCAATGTCCCTCACCTGTTGGTGTCCCTGCCCTGGACTGGTGTCCCTGTCCATGGTGTCCCTCACCTGTTGGTGTCCCTGGCCACGTCCTCGTAGACGCTCTGCACGCCGATCTCCAGCCGCGTGCAGCCGTAGCCCAGCTGGGACGGTGTCCCTGCCCTGTCAATGGTGTCCCCATGAAGGTGTCCCTGCCCTGGGATGGTGTCCCTGTCCTGTCAATGGTGTCCCTGCCCTGTTGGTGTCCCTGCCCTGGATTGGTGTCCCTGCCCTATCAATGGTGTCCCCAGGAAGGTGTCCCTGCCCTGTCAATGTGTCCCTCACCTGTTGGTGTCCCTGCCCTGTCAATGGTGTCCCTGCCCTGTTGGTGTCCCCAGGAAGGTGTCCCTGTCCATGGTGTCCCTCACCTGTTGGTGTCCCTGTCAATGGTGTCCCTCACCTGTTGGTGTCCCTGACCTGGATTGGTGTCCCTGCCATGGATTGGTGTCCCTGCCCTGTCAATGGTGTCCCTGTCAGTGTCCCCTCACCTGTTGGTGTCCCTGGCCACGTCCTCGTAGACGCTCTGCACGCCGATCTCCAGCCGCGTGCAGCCGTAGCCCAGCTGGGACGGTGTCCCTGCCCTGTCAATGGTGTCCCCAGGAAGGTGTCCCTGCCCTGTCCATGGTGTCCCTGCCCTGGATTGGTGTCCCTGGGATGGTGTCCCTGCCCCGGGATGGTGTCCCTGACATGGATTGGTGTCCCTCACCTGTTGGTGTCCCTGGACTGGTGTCCCTGCCCCATGAAGGTGTCCCTGACATGGATTGGTGTCCCTGCCCTGTCAATGGTGTCCCCAGGAAGGTGTCCCTGACATGGACTGGTGTCCCTGTCAATGTCCCCTCACCTGTTGGTGTCCCCATGAAGGTGTCCCTGCCCTGTTGGTGTCCCTGCCATGGATTGGTGTCCCTCACCTGTTGGTGTCCCTGGGATGGTGTCCCATGCCAGCTGGGATGGTGTCCCTGACATGGATTGGTGTCCCTGCCCTGTCAATGGTGTCCCCTCACCTGTTGGTGTCCCCATGAAGGTGTCCCTGCCCTGTCAATGGTGTCCCTGGATTGGTGTCCCTCACCTGTTGGTGTCCCCAGGAAGGTGTCCCTGACATGGATTGATGTCCCTGCCCTGGGATGGTGTCCCTGCCCTGGATTGGTGTCCCTGCCCTGGATTGGTGTCCCTGCCCTGGATTGGTGTCCCTGCCCTGTTGGTGTCCCTGTCATTGGTGTCCCTCACCTGTTGGTGTCCCTGACATGGACTGGTGTCCTCATGAAGGTGTCCCTCACCTGTTGGTGTCCCTGTCAGTGTCCCCTCACCTGTTGGTGTCCCTGTCAATGGTGTCCCTGTCAATGTCCCCTCACCTGTTGGTGTCCCTGTCAGTGTCCCCTCACCTGTTGGTGTCCCTGGCCACGTCCTCGTAGACGCTCTGCACGCCGATCTCCAGCCGCGTGCAGCCGTAGCCCAGCTGGGACGGTGTCCCTGCCCTGTCATTGGTGTCCCTGCCCTGGGATGGTGTCCCTGCCCTGGATTGGTGTCCCTGCCCTGTCAATGGTGTCCCCTCACCTGCTGGTGTCCCTGGGATGGTGTCCCTGCCCCAGGAAGGTGTCCCTGCCCTGTTGGTGTCCCCAGGAAGGTGTCCCTGCCCTGGATTGGTGTCCCTCACCTGGGAGTGTCCCCATGAAGGTGTCCCTGCCCTGTCAATGGTGTCCCCTCACCTGTTGGTGTCCCCAGGAAGGTGTCCCTGCCCTGGGATGGTGTCCCTGCCATGGATTGGTGTCCCTGTCAATGTCCCCTCACCTGTTGGTGTCCCTGCCCTGGGATGGTGTCCCTGCCATGGATTGGTGTCCCTGCCCTGGATTGGTGTCCCTGACAAGGATTGGTGTCCCCAGGATGGTGCCCCTGCCTGGGATTGGTGTCCCTGCCCTGTCAATGGTGTCCCCATGAAGGTGTCCCTGCCTTGTTGGTGTCCCTGCCCTGGATTGGTGTCCCTGCCCTGGATTGGTGTCCCTGACATGGATTGGTGTCCCTGGATTGGTGTCCCTGCCCTGTCAATGGTGTCCCCAGGAAGGTGTCCCTGCCTTGTTGGTGTCCCTGCCCTGGATTGGTGTCCCTCACCTGTTGGTGTCCCTGACATGGTGTCCCTGCCCCATGAAGGTGTCCCTGCCCTGGATTGGTGTCCCTGTCAATGTGTCCCTCACCTGTTGGTGTCCCTGACATGGATTGGTGTCCCCTCACCTGTTGGTGTCCCTGCCCTGTCATTGGTGTCCCTCACCTGTTGGTGTCCCTGTCCATGGTGTCCCCTCACCTGTTGGTGTCCCTGGCCACATCCTTGTAGACGCTCTGCACGCCGATCTCCAGGCGCGTGCAGCCGTAGCCCAGCTGGGACGGTGTCCCTGCCCTGGATTGGTGTCCCTGCCCTGTCAATGGTGTCCCCAGGAAGGTGTCCCTGCCCTGGATTGGTGTCCCTGCCCTGGGATGGTGTCCCTGACATGGATTGGTGTCCCTCACCTGTTGGTGTCCCCAGGAAGGTGTCCCTGCCCCAGGAAGGTGTCCCTGCCCTGGACTGGTGTCCCTGGATTGGTGTCCCTCATCTGTTGGTGTCCCCATGAAGGTGTCCCTGCCCTGTCAATGTGTCCCTCACCTGTTGGTGTCCCCAGGAAGGTGTCCCTGCCCTGGATTGGTGTCCCTCACCTGTTGGTGTCCCCAGGAAGGTGTCCCTGCCCTGGATTGGTGTCCCTGACAGGAATTGGTGTCCCCAGGAAGGTGTCCCTGCCCTGGATTGATGTCCCTCACCTGTTGGTGTCCCCAGGAAGGTGTCCCTGCCCTGGATTGGTGTCCCTCACCTGTTGGTGTCCCCAGGAAGGTGTCCCTGCCCCAGGAAGGTGTCCCTGCCCTGGGATGGTGTCCCTGCCATGGATTGGTGTCCCTGTCAGTGTCCCCTCACCTGTTGGTGTCCCTGTCAGTGTCCCCTCACCTGTTGGTGTCCCTGGCCACGTCCTCGTAGACGCTCTGCACGCCGATCTCCAGCCGCGTGCAGCCGTAGCCCAGCTGGGACGGTGTCCCTGCCCTGTCAATGGTGTCCCTGCCCTGTCAATGGTGTCCCTCACCTGTTGGTGTCCCTGCCCTGTCAATGGTGTCCCTGCCCTGTCAATGGTGTCCCTGCCCTGTCAATGGTGTCCCTGCCCTGGATTGGTGTCCCTGCCCTGTCAATGGTGTCCCTGCCATGGATTGGTGTCCCTGCCCTGTCAATGGTGTCCCTGCCCTGGACTGGTGTCCCTGCCCTGTCAGTGTCCCCTCACCTGTTGGTGTCCCTGGCCACGTCCTCGTAGACGCTCTGCACGCCGATCTCCAGCCGCGTGCAGCCGTAGCCCAGCTGGGACGGTGTCCCTGCCCTGTTGGTGTCCCCAGGAAGGTGTCCCTGTCCATGGTGTCCCTCACCTGTTGGTGTCCCGGGCCACGTCCTCGTAGACGCTCTGCACGCCGATCTCCAGCCGCGTGCAGCCGTAGCCCAGCATGGCGCTCAGGTGTGGCCGCAGGCAGTAATCCGGCCGCGTCTCGATGGTGATGCCGACGCAGCGCCTGCGGCTCCGCTCCGAGTACCTGAGGGAAAAATCACATTTCTGGTCAAAATCCACCCGTTTGGGGTTTTTAGGGATATAGGGAAAAATTTCTGGGGTGTTCCAAGTGAGGGTTTTAAGGGTTAAAAGTTAAAATTTAACGTTTATTCTTCTCTGAGTACCTGTAGAGAAAAATCCCATTTCTGGTTAAAATCCACCCGTTTGGGGATTTTAGGGATATCAGGAAAAATTTCTGGGCTGTTCCAAGTGAGGGTTTTTAAGGGTTAAAATTTAACATTTATTCTTCTCTGAGTACCTGCGGGGAAAAAATCCCATTTCTGCTCAAAACCAACAAGTTTGGGGTTTTAAATGACCTTGGGAGGAGTTTCTGGGGTGTTCCAAGTGAGGATTTTTAAGGATTAAAGGGTAAAATTTAAAATTTATTCTTTGAGTACCTGTAGAGAAAAATCCCATTTCTGGTCAAAACCCACCAGTTTGGGGATTTTTAGGGATATCAGGAGGAATTTCTGGGGTGTTCCAAGTGAGGGTTTTAAGGGTTAAAAGTGAAAATTTAACATTTATTCTTCTCCGAGTACCTGTGGGGAAAAATCCCATTTCTGGTTAAAACCCACCAATTCTGGATTTTGAATGAACTGGAAAAGAATTTCTGGGGGGTTCCAAATGAGGATTTTTAAGGATTAAAGGTTAAAAGTTAAAAATTTATTCTTTGAGTACCTGTAGAGAAAAATCCCATTTCTGCTCAAAACCCACCAGTTTGGGGATTTTAGGGATATCAGGAAAAATTTCTGGGGTGTTCCAAATGAGGATTTTTAAGGATTAAAGGGTAAAATTTAAAATTTATTCTTTGAGTACCTGTAGAGAAAAATCCCATTTCTGGTTAAAATCCACCTGTTTGGGGTTTTTAGGGATATAGGGAAGAATTTCTGGGCTGTTCCAAGTGAGGGTTTTGAGGATTAAAGGGAAAAAATTAACATTTATTCCACTCCGAGTACCTGTGGGGAAAAATCCCATTTCTGGTTAAAATCCACCAGTTTTGGGTTTTAAATGACCTTGGGAGGAGTTTCTGGGGTGTTCCAAATGAGGATTTTTATGGATTAAAGGGTAAAATTTAAAATTTATTCTTTGAGTACCTGTAGAGAAAAATCCCATTTCTGGTTAAAATCCACCAATTCTGGATTTTAAATGAACTGGAAAAGAATTTCTGGCATTTTCCAGGTGAGGTTTTTAAGGATTAAATATTAAAATTTAACTTTTATTCCTCTCCTGCATGGAAAAATCCCATTTCTGGTTAAAACCCACAAATTTTGAGTTTTAAGTTTTAAATAAAAATGGAAATAAAACCATCACAAAACAAAATTCCCCCCCAAAAAAATCCAATTAAAATCCTTCAAACTTCATTAAAAAAAGCAAAAAAACCCCAAAATAAAATCCCCAAGTGGGTTCAAACTCATTAAAAAAATAAGAATTCCCTTCAAACTGTTCAACAAATTAATGTAAATTCAAATTTATAAAAATACGGAGATATTTGGGGGACAGGCTGTCAAAAGATGAATTAAAATAAATAAATAAAATTCAAATTTTCATATTGGCACCCCCAAATTCAGGATGAGTAATTCAGGTTTTTATGGGGAGTTTATAAAGATTCAGCATCAAACTGTTGGAAATTTTTGAATGGAAGTGAAATAAAATAAAAATAAAAATGGAAATAAAAATAAATAAAAATGGAAATAAAACCAGCACAATACACAATTTTCCCCCCAAAAAACCCCAATTAAAATCCTTTAAACTGCAAAAAAAAAATCAAAATAAAATGGAAATAAAAATGGAAATAAAACAGAAATAAATCAAAATGGAAATAAAATAAAAACGGAAATAAAACCAGCACAATACACAATTTTCCCCCCAAAAAAACCCCAATTAAAATCCTTTAAACTGCAAAAAAAAACCAAAATAAAATCCCCAAGTGGGTTCAAACTCATTAAAAAAATAAGAATTCCCTTCAAACTGTTCAACAAATTAATGGAAATTAAAATTTATAAAAATACGGAGATATTTGGGGGACAGGCTGTCAAAAGAAGGATTAAAATAAATGAATAAAATTCAAATTTTCATATTGGCACCCCCAAATTCAGGATGAGTAATTCAGGTTTTGATGAGGAAAATTGCTGGGAATTTTTGAATGGAGGTGAAATAAAATAAAAATAAAATGGAAATAAAAATGGAAATAAAATAGAAATAAATAAAAACGGAAATAAAACCAGCACAATACACAATTTTCCCCCCCAAAAATCCCAATTAAAATCCTTTAAACTTCAAAAAAAAAACCAAAATAAAATCCCCAAGTGGGTTCAAACTCATTAAAAAAATAAGAATTCCCTTCAAATTGTTC
The DNA here is from genome assembly GCF_028769735.1 of Zonotrichia leucophrys gambelii. NCBI lineage: Eukaryota > Metazoa > Chordata > Aves > Passeriformes > Passerellidae > Zonotrichia > Zonotrichia leucophrys. Next base: position 113,583,605 of record NC_088172.1, on the reverse strand, counting down.
AACAAATTAATGTAAATTTAAGTTTATAAATAAATACGGAGATATTTGGGGGACAGGCTGTCAAAAGAAGAATTAAAATAAATGAATAAAATTCAAATTTTCATATTGGCACCCCCAAATTCAGGATGAGTAATTCAGGTTTTTATGGGGAGTTTATAAAGATTCAGCATCAGATTGCTGGGAATTTTTGAATGGAAGTGAAATTAAAATAAAAATAAAAATGGAAATAAAAATAAATAAAAATGGGAATAAAACCAGCACAAACCAAAATTTCTCCCTCAAAAAAAATCCAATTAAAATCCTTTAAACTGCAAAAAAAAAATCAAAATAAAATGGAAATAAAAATGGAAATAAAATAGAAATAAATCAAAATGGAAATAAAATAAAAATGGGAATAAAACCAGCACAAACCAAAATTTCTCCCTCAAAAAAAACCCCAATTAAAATCCTTTAAACTGCAAAAAAAAATCAAAATAAAATCCCCAAGTGGGTTCAAACTCATTAAAAAATATGAATTCCCTTCAAACTGTTCAACAAATTAATGTAAATTAAAATTTATAAAAATACGGAGATATTTGGGGGACAGGCTGTCAAAAGAAGAATTAAAATAAATAAATAAAATTCAAATTATTGAACATTTCCAAGTTTGTGGCTCACTGATCTGACAGCCAATTGTTTATTCACAGGCAAACGTGAATCATGGGCAGACTCCAATTTGCAAAAATTAAAATATATTAAAATAAAAGAGTGAAAAAAAATAAAAAAAATAAAAATAAAGTTTTGGCTAACTTGGGACAAAGGGAAGCTGCTCCTGTTAACTCAAAAATCAGGGTGGGAACAGAGAAAGGAAAATAAATAATAAATAAATAAAAATAATTATGATTATAATTTATTTTATATCAATTATTTTTTATTATTTATATTATATTATATTATATTATATTATATTATATTATATTATATTATATTATATTATATTATATTATATTATATCATTATTTATATTATTATAATTAAAATATAGAGAGAAGAGAATAATTAAATAATTAAAAAATAAAAATAATTAAAGAATAAAAATAATTAAAGAATAAAATTAATTAAACTGCCAGAAGAAAGCAAGGGAAATTTGATTTTTTTGGGGTTTTTTTTTTCTCTGCTGTTGAATCCAAAAGGTTCATTTGGATATTCAACATTCAAAGGATTAATTGGTTTAAAAGGCAAAATAAAAAAAGAAATATCCCAAGTGGACGGGAATTAAAAGTTTAATTAAAATTGGATTTATGTAACTCTGCCATTTAATTGTTACCCAGCACAAAGATGTGTTATACAACTAAATTAACATTTGATATTTTATTGAAATTGAAAAAGAAATCAATTTGAGGCTGTTTTATATATTTAAATGAAAAAATAAATCCATTTAAGGCTGTTTTATATATTTAAATTTAAAAATAAATCAATTTAAGGCTGTTTTATATATTTAAATTTAAAAATAAATCAATTTAAGGCTGTTTTATATATTTAAATGGAAAAAAAGAAATCAATTTAATGCTGTTTTATATATTTAAATGAAAAAAGAAATCAATTTAAGGCTGTTTTATATATTTAAATGAAAAAAAGAAATCAATTTAATGCTGTTTTATATATTTAAATTTAAAAATAAATGAATTTGAGGCTGTTTTATATATTTAAATGAAAAAAAGAAATCAATTTAAGGCTGTTTTATATATTTAAATGTAAAAATAAATCAATTTAATGCTGTTTTATATATTTAAATGTAAAAATAAATGAATTTGAGGCTGTTTTATATATTTAAATGAAAAAATAAATCCATTTAAGGCTGTTTTATATATTTAAATGAAAAAAGAAATCAATTTAATGCTGTTTTGTATATTTAAATGAAAAAAAAATCCATTTAATGCTGTTTTATATATTTAAATGAAAAAAGAAATCAATTTAAGGCTGTTTTATATATTTAAATGTAAAAATAAATGAATTTAAGGCTGTTTTATATATTTAAATGAAAAAAAGAAATCAATTTAAGGCTGTTTTATATATTTAAATTTAAAAATAAATCAATTTAAGGCTGTTTTATATATTTAAATTTAAAAATAAATGAATTTGAGGCTGTTTTATATATTTAAATGTAAAAATAAATCAATTTAATGCTGTTTTATATATTTAAATTTAAAAATAAATGAATTTGAGGCTGTTTTATATATTTAAATGAAAAAAAGAAATCAATTTAAGGCTGTTTTATATATTTAAATTTAAAAATAAATGAATTTGAGGCTGTTTTATATATTTAAATGAAAAAAAGAAATCAATTTAAGGCTGTTTTATATATTTAAATGTAAAAATAAATCAATTTAATGCTGTTTTATATATTTAAATGTAAAAATAAATGAATTTGAGGCTGTTTTATATATTTAAATGTAAAAATAAATCCATTTAAGGCTGTTTTATATATTTAAATGTAAAAATAAATGAATTTGAGGCTGTTTTATATATTTAAATGTAAAAATAAATCAATTTAAGGCTGTTTTATATATTTAAATGGAAAAAAAGAAATCAATTTGAGGCTGTTTTATATATTTAAATGAAAAAAGAAATCAATTTAAGGCTGTTTTATATATTTCAATGTAAAAATAAATCCATTTAATGCTGTTTTATATTCGATTTTCACCGTTTTCAATGCTGGAAACACCAGACAGGGTTGTATCAAAAATGTGGATTTAAATTCAAGATTTAAGGGGATTTTTTAAATCAAATTGTGGGGATCTCATAGGCAAATCCCAAACAGAGAGGAAAAAAAACCCACAGGAAAATCAGAATAAAATATATTCCAAAATAAAACTGGAATAAAGTATTGAGTGGGAAAAGCTTGGAAATCCCAAAATTCCAGGATGGTTTAGGGAAAATTGGAATAAAATATTGAGAGGGAAAAGCTTTGAAATCCCAAAATTCCAGGATGGTTTAGGGAAAATTGGAATAAAATATTGGGTGGGAAAATCCCAAAAATTCCAGGATGGTTTGGGGAAAATTGGAATAAAATACTGGGTGGGAAAAGCTTTGAAATCCCAAAATTCCAGAATGATTTAGGGAAAATGGGAATAAAATATTGGGTGGGAAAATCCCAAAAGCTTTGAAATCCCAAAATTCCAGGATGGTTTAGGGAAAATTGGAATAAAATATTGAGAGGGAAAATCCCAAAAATTCCAGGATGGTTTGGGGAAAATTGGAATAAAATATTGGGTGGGAAAATCCCAAAAATTCCAGGATGGTTTGGGGAAAATGGGAATAAAATATTGGATGGGAAAATCCCAAAAATTCTGGGATGGCTTGGGGAAAATTGGAATAAAATATTGAGAGGGAAAAGCTTGGAAATCCCAAAAATTCCAGGGTGGTTTGGGGAAAATTGGAATAAAATATTGAGAGGGAAAAGCTTTGAAATCCCAAAATTCCAGGATGGTTTGGGGAAAATGGGAATAAAATATTGGGTGGGAAAATCCCAAAAATTCCAGGATGGTTTAGGGAAAATTGGAATAAAATATTGGGTGGGAAAATCCCAAAAATTCCAGGATGGTTTAGGGAAAATTGGAATAAAATATTGAGTGGGAAAAGCTTTGAAATTCCAAAAATTCCGGGATGGTTTGGGGAAAATTGGAATAAAATATTGGGTGGGAAAAGCTTTGAAATCCCAAAAATTCCAGGATGGTTTGGGGAAAATTGGAATTGGAATAAAATATTGGGTGGGAAAAGCTTGGAAATCCCAAAATTCCAGGATGGTTTGGGGAAAATTGGAATAAAATATTGAGAGGGAAAAGCTTTGAAATCCCAAAATTCCAGGATGGTTTAGGGAAAATTGGATTTGGAATAATAACTTCGGTGGGAAAAGCTTTTTTTACTCATTTTTTAATTTTTTTACTGATTTTTTTTTACTCTTTTTTTACTCAGTTGTTGCTCATTTTTTAACTCTTTTTTACACTTTTTTTTAGTCATTCTTTTTACTCATGTTTTACTCTTTTTTACTCGTTTTTTTACTCGTTTTTTTTACTCAATTTTTTACTCTTTTTTTACTCCTTTTCTAACTTTTTAACTCATTTTTTACTCTTTTTTACTCTTTTTTTTACTTTTTTTACTCTTTTTAAACTTTTTTACTTTTTTCTTTTTTTACTCTTTTTTACTTTTTTTACTCTTTACTCTTTTTTTTACTCATTCTTTTTACTCATTTTTCACTCTTTTTTTAACTCATTTTTTTACTCTTTTTTTACTCATTCTTTTACTTTTTTTACTCATTCTTTTTACTTGTTTTTTTCTCTTTTTTACTCATTTTTTTGCTCTTTTTTTACTCTTTTTTTACTCTTTTTACTCTTTTTTACTTTTTTTACTCGTTTTAAACTTTTTTACTTTTTTCTTTTTTTACTCATTCTTTTTACTCGTTTTTTAACTCAATTTTTTACTCTTTTTTTACTCTTTTTTTACTCATTCTTTTTACTTGTTTTTTACTCAATTTTTTACTCTTTTTTTACTCTTTTTTTACTCACTTTTTACTCTTTTTTACTCTTTTTTTTACTTTTTTTACTCGTTTTAAACTTTTTTACTTTTTTCTTTTTTTACTCATTTTTCACTCTTTTTTTAACTCATTCTTTTACTTTTTTTACTCATTCTTTTACTTTTTTTACTCATTCTTTTTACTTGTTTTTTTCTCTTTTTTACTCATTTTTTTGCTCTTTTTTTACTCTTTTTTTACTCTTTTTACTCTTTTTTTACTCACCCACCCTAAAAACTTGGAAAGAATTATCTAAACTAACTCAGCCACCCTAAAAAATTGGAAAGAATGATCTGAACCCCAAAAACTTGGAAAGAAAGATCTAAACCAGCACATCCATCCCATAAAATTGGAAAAAATTATCTAAACCAAATCAGCCACCTCAAAAATTGGAAAAAATTATCTAAACTAACTCAGCCAACCCAAAAAATTGGAAAGAAGGATCTGAACCCCACAAAACTGGAAAGAAGGATCTAAAACAAATCAGTCACCCCATAAAATTGGAAAGAAGGATCTAAACCCCACAAAATTGGAAAGAATGATCTAAACCAACTCAGCCACCCCAAAAATTGGAAAGAAGGATCTAAACCAACTCAGCCACCCCAAAAAATTATAAAGAATGATCTAAAACAACTCAGCCACCCCAAAAATTGGAAAGAAGGATCTAAACCAACCAATACACCAAAAAAATTGGAAAAAATTATCTAAACTAACTCAGCCACCCTAAAAAATTATAAAGAATTATCTAAAACAACTCAGCCACCTCAAAATTTGGAAAGAAGGATCTAAACCAACCAATACACCCAAAAAACTGGAAAGAATTATCTAAACCAATTCAGGCACCATAAAAAATTGGAAAGAAGGATCTAAACCCCAAAAACTTGGAAAGAATTATCTAAACTAACTCAGCCACCCTAAAAAATTGGAAAGAATGATCTAAAACAACTCAGCCATCCCAAAAATTGGAAAGAAGGATCTAAACCCAATCAGGCACCAGAAAAATTGGAAAGGGTCCAAACCAGCTCACCCACTCTAAAAATTGGAAAGAATGATCTAAAACAACTCAGCCATCCCAAAAATTGGAAAGAAGGATCTAAACCAAAACAGGCACCCAATAAAATTGGAAAGAAGGATCTGAACCCCAAAAACTTGGAAAGAAAGATCTAAACCAGCACAGCCACCCATAAAATTGGAAAGAAGGATCTAAACCAACCAATACACCCCAAAAATTGGAAAGAATTATCTAAACCAATTCAGGCACCATAAAAAATTGGAAAGAAGGATCAAACCAACTCTGCGACCCCAAAAATTGGAAAGAAGGATCTAAACCCCACAAAATTGGTAAGAAAGATCTAAACCCCAAAAACTTGGAAAGAAGGATCTAAACCAGCACATCCAGCCCATAAAACAGGAAGGAAGGATCTAAACCAACCAATACACCCAAAAAATTGGAAAGAATTATCTAAACCAATTCAGGCACCATAAAAAATTGGAAAGAAGGATCTAAACCCCAAAAAACTGGAAAGAAGGATCTGAACCAGCACATCCAGCCCACAAAATTGGAAAAAAGGATCTAAACCAACTCAGCCACCCTAAAAAATTATAAAGAATTATCTAAACTAACTCAGCCAACCCAAAAATTGGAAAGAAGGATCTGAACCCCACAAAACTGGAAAGAAGGATCTAAACCAAAACAGGCACCCAATAAAATTGGAAAGAAGGATCTAAACCCCAAAAACTTGAAAAAAGGATCTAAACCAGCACAGCCACCCCATAAAATTGGAAAAAAGGATCTAAACTAACTCAGCCACCCTAAAAAATTGGAAAGAATGATCTAAACCAACTCAGCCACCCCCAAAAAAATTGGAAAGAAGGATCTAAACCAACCAATACACCCAAAAAATTGGAAAGAATTATCTAAACCAATTCAGGCACCATAGAAAATTGGAAAGAAGGATCTAAACCAACTCTGTGACCCCAAAAATTGGAAAGAAAGATCTAAAACAACTCAGCACACCCAAAATTGGAAAGAAAGATCTGAAACAAATCAGCCACCCCAAAACTTGTAAAGAAGGATCTAAACCAGCACATCCAGCCCATAAAATTGGAAAGAAGAATCTAAACCAAAACAGGCATCCAATAAAATAGGAAAGAATTATCTAAACCAACTCAGGCACCATAAAAAAATGGAAAGAAGGATCTAAACCCCAAAAACTTGAAAAAAGGATCTAAACCAGCACAGCCACCCCATAAAATTGGAAAAAAGGATCTAAACTAACTCAGCCACCTCAAAAATTGAAAAGGATCTAAAACAACTCGACCACTCCATAAATTGGAAAGAAGGATCTAAACCAACTCAGCCACCCCATAAAATTGGAAAAAAGGATCTAAACTAACTCAGCCACCCTAAAAAATTGGAAAGAATGATCTAAACCAACTCAGCCACCCCCAAAAAAATTGGAAAGTTCCTGGTCTTCACTCGAGGAAGAGCAAAGATTGGGAAGGTCCAGCACCCCAAACAGGTTTAAAATGTCACAAATAAACCCTTTTTGGTGCCCTTCATTTCCAAAGAGTCCTGTGGGAAGATTGGAATGTTGGGAGGGGAAAATCAAGAATTTTAATCAGGAATCCTGGGCCAGGAAAATTCCTGGGGAAGAGCAAAGATTGGGAAGATCCAGCACCACAAACAGGTTTAAAATGTTATATATAAACCCTTTTTGGTGCCCTTCATTTCCAAAGAGTCCTGTGGGAACACCGGAATGTTTGGAGGGGAAAATCGAGAATTTTATTCAGGAATCCTGGGCCAGAATAGTTCCTGGGGAAGAGCAAAGATTGGGAAGATCCAGCACCTCAAACAGGTTTAAAATGTTATATATAAACCCTTTTTGGTGCCCTTCATTTCCAGAGTCCTGTGGGAAGACTGGAATGTTTGGAGGGGAAAATCAAGAATTTTAATCAGGAATCCTGGGCCAGGAAAATTCCTGGGGAAGAGCAAAGATTGGGAAGATCCAGCACCACAAACAGGTTTAAAATGTTATATATAAACCCTTTTTGGTGCCCTTCATTTCCAGAGTCCTGTGGGAAGACTGGAATGTTTGGAGGGGAAAATCGAGAATTTTAATCAGGAATCCTGGGCCAGGAAAATTCCTGAGGAAGAGCAAAGATTGGGAAGGTCCAGCACCCCAAACAGGTTTAAAATGTCACAAATAAACCCTTTTTGGTGCCCTTCATTTCCAAAGAGTCCTGTGGGAAGATTGGAATGTTTGGAGGGGAAAATCGAGAATTTTAATCAGGAATCCTGGGCCAGGAAAATTCCTGGGGAAGAGCAAAGATTGGGAAGATCCAGCACCACAAACAGGTTTAAAATGTCACAAATAAACCCTTTTTGGTGCCCTTCATTTCCAAAGAGTCCTGTGGGAACACCGGAATGTTTGGAGGGGAAAATCGAGAATTTTATTCAGGAATCCTGGGCCAGGAAAATTCATGGGGAAGAGCAAAGATTGGGAACATCCAGCACCTCAAACAGGTTTAAAATGTTATATATAAACCCTTTTTGGTGCCCTTCATTTCCAGAGTCCTGTGGGAAGACTGGAATGTTTGGAGGGGAAAATCAAGAATTTTATTCAGGAATCCTGGGCCAGGAAAATTCCTGGGGAAGAGCAAAGATTGGGAAGATCCAGCACCTCAAACAGGTTTAAAATGTCACAAATAAACCCTTTTTGGTGCCCTTCATTTCCAAAGAGTCCTGTGGGAAGACTGGAATGTTTGGAGGGGAAAATCAAGAATTTTATTCAGGAATCCTGGGCCAGGAAAGTTCCTGGGTGAGAGCAAAGATTGGGAAGATCCAGCACCACAAACAGATTTAAAATGTCACAAATAATCCCTTTTTGGTGCCCTTCATTTCCAAAGAGTCCTGTGGGAAGACTGGAATGTTTGGAGGGGAAAATCGAGAATTTTAATCAGGAATCCTGGGCCAGGAAAATTCCTGGGTGAGAGCAAAGATTGGGAAGATCCAGCACCTCAAACAGGTTTAAAATGTCACAAATAAACCCTTTTTGGTGCCCACAGGCCTGGGTGTCACACAGACACATCCAGAAATGCAGAATTAAACCCCAAAATGACCCCACAGGTTTCTGAAGGGAAAATTGTCACTATAACCCACAAATAACACATCCTCAGCCATTACTGAAATTACATCCCTGATCTTGATCTTTACCAACTCTGCTTTACCACAGGGCAGCCGGGGAATAAATTCAGCAAGAATTCATTCAGCAGCCACAATTCCCTGTGAATAAACCCAGAATCAGGGAATTTTCTGACAAAGCAGGCGGCAAACCTCACTCACTGACACATTTCAAAAGCTGCAGCTTTGATGATTGCCCAGAGCAGGCATTTCTGAAAGCTCAAATGCCAATTATTTGACTTTTTGCTGCTCCCTTTTTCTTACAACATTTTTATTACAACGTTTCAGAGCTTCCTTTATCACCAGCACCCGGACTACGACAGAGCAGTTTGGTTTCTTAGCAGCCAAGGTTCAAGCTTTCAAAGCCCGAAAAAAAAGTTGCTAAAAATACAGCCATTTATTGACTAAAACACCATTTAGATAAGGTAACAGTATCTACGCCTGCTAAAAGATAAGGGAAAACAACTTTTTTTCCCTCCAGGCGATGCCACCAACAGATAATTCTGCTCCCTCCTGCTGTGTCACTTGTTTCAAAATCCACAATGGAATTCTTTCTGAGGTAAAAACCCTGCAAAACACCGGTTCTCTACTCTTTCTTGATGTTTTTACCACATTTTAACCCCCAAGGAATGGCTCTGACACACGAAAATCCACAGAAAAAAAGGCAAAACATGAGTGGGAGCGGCTCAGTGCAGAGACGCTTCGGGCCTAACACATCCTGAGGTAAAACACCTAAACCACACCAGTTATTTTCTCTTTCTCATTGTTTTTACCACATTTTAACCCATAAAACACACCCACTTCTGGTTTTCATGTTTTTTAACACATTTTAACCCCCAAGGAATGGCTCTGACACACGAAAATCCACAGAAAAAAAGGCAAAACATGAGTGGGAGCGGCTCAGCTCAGAGACGCTTCAGGCCTAACACATCCTGAGGTAAAACACCTAAACCACACCAGTTATTTTCTCTTTCTCATTGTTTTTACCACATTTTAACCCATAAAACACACCCACTTCTGGTTTTCATTTTTTTTACCACATTTTAACCCCCATTGAATGGCTCTGACACACGATAATCCACAGAAAAAAAGGCAAAACATGAGTGGGTGCGGCTCAGTGCAGAGACGCTTCGGGCCTAACACATCCTGAGGTAAAACACCTAAACCACACCAGTTATTTTCTCTTTCTCATTGTTTTTACCACATTTTAACCCATAAAACACACCCACTTCTGGTTTTCATTTTTTTTACCACATTTTAACCCCCAAGGAATGGCTCTGACACACGAAAATCCACAGAAAAAAAGGCAAAACATGAGTGGGAGCGGCTCAGTTCAGAGACGCTTCGGGCCTAACACATCCTGAGGTAAAACACCTAAACCACACCAGTTATTTTCTCTTTCTCATTGTTTTTACCACATTTTAACCCATAAAACACACCCACTTCTGGTTTTCATGTTTTTTACCACATTTTAACCCCAAGGAATGGCTCTACTACCAAAAAACCTTCCGAAAAAAAGGCCCAGCACAAGTGGCTCAGTTCAGACACACTTCAGGCCTGATCCACTCTGAGGTAAAAACCCTAAACCACACCAGTTATTTTCTCTTTGTCAGTATTTTTACCACATTTTAACCCATAAAACACACCCACTTCTGGTTTTCATTTTTTTACCACATTTTAACTCCAAGGAATGGCTCTACCACTGAAAATCCCTTGGAAAAAAAGCCAAGCATGAGCACAAGCAGCTCAGTTCAGAGACACTTCATGCTTAATCCAGTCTGAGGTAAAAAACCTGGAACACACTTGTTTTCTACTCTTTCTCAGTATTTTCACCACATTTTAACCCCAAGGAATGGCTCTGCCACCCAAAATCCCTCCAAAGAAGAAAAGGCCCAGCAGGAGCACAAGTGTCACAGATCAGACACATTTCAGGCCTGATCCATTCTGAGGTAAAAACCCCACAACACACCAATTTTCTACTCTTTCACGATGGTTTTACTACATTTTAACCCACCAAACACCCCGATTTTCTTCTCTTTCTCTGTATTTTTGCCACATTTTAACCCCAAGGAATGGCTCTGCCTCCCAAAAATCCTTGGAAAAAAAGGCCCAGCACAAGCAGCTCAGTTCAGAGACTCTTCAGGCCAAATCCATTCTGAGGTAAAAAACCTAAACCACACCAGTTATTTTCTCTTTCTCAGTGTTTTTACCACATTTTAATCCCAAGGAATGGCTCTGCCACCCAAAAAGTCTTTGAAAAAATGCCCAGCAGGAGCACAACTGGCTCAGTTCGGAGACATCTCAGACCTGATCCATTCTGAGGTGAAAACTCTAAAATACACCCATTTCCCTCTCTTTCTCTGTATTTTTACCACATTTTAACCCCTAGGAATGGCTCTACCACTGTAAAAACCCTCTGAAAAAAAAGGCTCAGCACAAGCACAAGTGGCTAAGTTGAGAGTCCAATCCTCTCTGACATAAAAATCGTAAAGAACATGCATTTACTCCTCTTTTTCCATCTCTTTCTCAGTATTTTTAACACATTTTTACCCCAAGGAATGGCTCTGCCACACAAAATCCCTCCCAAGAAGAAAAGACACAGGATGAGCAGGATTGGCTCAGTTCAGACACACTTCAGGCCCCATCCATTCCGAGGTAAAAAACCTAAAACACACCAGTTTTCTTCTCTTTCACAATGTTTTATCACATTTTAACCCATAAAACACAGCCATTTCCTTCCCTTTCTCTGTATTTTTATCACATTTTAACCCCAAGGAATGACTCTACCACTGAAAAAACCCTCTGAGAAAAAGGCCCACAGTGAGCACAAGTGGCTCAGTTCAGAGACATCTCAGGCCAAATCCACTCTGAGGTAAAAACCCTAAAACACCCCCATTTCCTCCTATTTTCAATTCTATTTCTCAGTATTTTTACCACGTTTTAATCCCAAGAAATGGTTCTATGACTGAAAAACCCTCTGAAAAAAAGGCCCAGCACGATCACAAGTGGCTGAGTTCAGAGGCACTTCAGGCCTGATCCATTCTGAGGTAAAAACCCTAAACCACCCCCATTTCCTTCTCTTCCTCAGTATTTTCACCACATTTTTACCTCAAGGAATGGCTCTGCCACACAAAATCCCTCCCAAGAAGAAAAGACACAGGATGAGCAGGATTGGCTCAGTTCAGACACACTTCAGGCCCCATCCATTCTGAGGTAAAAAACCTAAAACACACCAGTTTTCTTTTCTTTCACCATGTTTTTCCCACAGTTTAACCCATAAAACACAGCCATTTCCTTCCCTTTCTCTGTATTTTTATCACATTTTAACCCCAAGGAATGACTCTACCACTGAAAAAACCCTCTGAGAAAAAGGCCCAGTACAAGCACAAGTGGCTGAGTTCAGAGGCACTTCAGTCCTGATCCATTCTGAGGTAAAAACCCTAAACCACACCCATTTCCTCCTATTTTTAATTCTCTTTCTCAGTATTTTTACCACGTTTTAACCCCAAGGAATGGCTCTACCACTGAAAAATCCCTCTGAAAAAAAGGCCCAGGATGAGCACAAGTGGCTCTTCAGGCCTGATCCACTCTGAGGTAAAAACCCTAAACCACCCCCATTTCCTTCTATTTTTCCTCCTCTTCCTCAGTATTTTCACCACATTTTAACCTCAAGGAATGGCTCTGCCACACAAAATCTCTCCCAAGAAGGAAAGACACAGGATGGGCACAAGTGGCTCAGTTCAGGGACACTTCAGGCCTAATTCACACGAGCTAAAAACCCTAAACACCCCCATTTCCTTCTATTTTCCCCTCTCTTTCTCAGTATTTTCACCACATTTCAACCCCAAGGAATGACTCTACCACTGAAAAAACCCTCTGAGAAAAAGGCCCAGTACAAGCACAAGTGGCTGAGTTCAGAGGCACTTCAGTCCTGATCCATTCTGAGGTAAAAACCCTAAACCACACCCATTTCCTTCCTTATCCTTCTCTTTCTCAGTATTTTTACCACGTTTTAATCCCAAGAAATGGTTCTATGACTGAAAAACCCTCTGAAAAAAAGGCCCAGCATGAGCACAAGTGGCTCTTCAGGCCTGATCCACTCTGAGGTAAAAACCCTAAACCACCCCCATTTCCTTCTCTTCCTCAGTATTTTCACCACATTTTTACCTCAAGGAATGGCTCTGCCACACAAAATCCCTCCCAAGAAGAAAAGACATAGGATGGGCACAAGGGTCCTATTTCAGAGACACTTCAGGCCTGATCCATTCTGAAGTAAAGAAACCCTAAAATACACGTTTTCTCCTTTTTGTCAGTATTTTCACCACATTTCAACCCCAAGGAATGGCTCTACCACTGACAAAACCCTTGGAAAAATTGCCCAGCACGATCACAAGCGGCTGAGTTCAGAGGCATTTCAGGCCTGATCCATTCTGAGGTAAAAACCCTAAACACCCCCATTTCCTTCTATTTTTCCTTCTCTTTCTCAGTATTTTTACCACGTTTTAATCCCAAGAAATGGTTCTATGACTGAAAAACCCTCTGAAAAAAAGGCCCAGGATGGGCACAAGTGGCTCAGTTCAGAGACACTTCAGGCCTAATTCACACTTGAGGTAAAAACCCTAAACAATGCCCATTTCCTTTTATTTTTTCTCCTCTTTCTCAGTATTTTCACCACATTTTTACCTCAAGGAATGGCTCTGCCACACAAATCCCTCCCAAGAAGAAAAGACACAGGATGAGCAGAAGGGTCCTATTTCAGAGACACTTCAGTCCTGATCCATTCTGAAGTAAAGAAACCCTAAAATACACGATTTCTCCTTTTTCTCAGTATTTTCACCACATTTCAACCCCAAGGAATGTCTCTACCACTGACAAAACCCTTGGAAAAATTGCCCAGCATGATCACAAGTGGCTCAGTTCAGACACACTTCAGGCCTGATCCACTCTGAGGTAAAAACCCTAAAACACCCCCATTTCCTTCTCTTTCTCAATATTTTCACCACATTTTTACCTCAAGGAATGGCTCTGCCACACAAAATCTCTCCCAAGAAGAAAAGACACAGGACGATCACAAGTGGCTGAGTTCAGAGGCATTTCAGGCCTAATCCTTTCTGAGGTAAAAACCCTAAAATACACGTTTTCTCCTCTTTCTCAGTATTTTCACCACATTTCAACCTCAAGGAATGGCTCTGCCACACAAAATCCCTCCCAAGAAGAAAAGGCCCAGGATGGGCACAAGTGGCTCAGTTCAGAGACACTTCAGGCCTGATCCACTCTGAGGTAAAAACCCTAAACCACCCCCATTTCCTTCTCTTCCTCAGTATTTTCACCACATTTTTACCCCAAGGAATGGCTCTGCCACACAAAATCTCTCCCAAGAAGAAAAGACACAGGATGAGCAGAAGGGTCCTATTTCAGAGACACTTCAGGCCCCATCCATTCTGAGGTAAAAAACCTAAAACACACCAGTTTTCTTTTCTTTCACCATGTTTTTCCCACAGTTTAACCCATAAAACACCCCCATTTCCTTCCCTTTCTCTGTATTTTTATCACATTTTAACCCCAAGGAATGACTCTGCCACTGAAAAACCCCTCTGAAAAAAAGGCCCAGCACGAGCACAAGTGGCTCAGTTCAGAGGAACTTCAGGCCTGATCCACTCTGAGGTAAAAACCCTAAACACCCCCATTTCCTTCTATTTTTCCTCCTCTTTCTCAGTATTTTCACCACATTTCAACCCCAAGGAATGGCTCTACCACTGAAAAACCCCTCTGAAAAAAAGGCCCAACACGATCACAAGTGGCTGAGTTCAGAGGCACTTCAGGCCTGATCCACTCTGAGGTAAAAACCCTAAACCACACCCATTTCCTTCCTTATCCTTCTCTTTCTTAGCATTTTTACCACGTTTTAATCCCAAGAAATGGTTCTATTATTGAAAAACCCTCTGAAAAAAAGGCCCAGGATGAGCACAAGTGGCTGAGTTCAGAGGCACTTCAGGCCTGATCCATTCTGAAGTAAAGAAACCCTAAAATACACGTTTTCTCTCTTTCTCAGTATTTTCACCACATTTCAACCCCAAGGAATGTCTGTACCACTGACAAAACCCTTGGAAAAATTGCCCAGCACGATCACAAGTGGCTGAGTTCAGAGGCACTTCAGGCCTGATCCATTCTGAGGTAAAAACCCTAAACCACACCCATTTCCTTCCTTATCCTTCTCTTTCTTAGCATTTTTACCACGTTTTAATCCCAAGAAATGGTTCTATGACTGAAAAACCCTCTGAAAAAAAGGCCCAGGATGGGCACAAGTGGCTCAGTTCAGGGACACTTCAGGCCTGATCCATTCTGAGGTAAAAACCCTAAACCACCCCCATTTCCTTCTCTTTCTCAGTATTTTCACCACATTTTTACCTCAAGGAATGGCTCTGCCACACAAAATCCCTCCCAAGAAGGAAAGACACAGGATGAGCAGGATTGGCTCAGTTCAGGGACACTTCAGGCCTAATTCACACGAGCTAAAAACCCTAAACACCCCCATTTCCTTCTATTTTCCCCTCTCTTTCTCAGTATTTTCACCACATTTCAACCCCAAGGAATGTCTGTACCACTGAAAAACCCCTCTGAAAAAAGGCCCAACGCGATCACAAGCGGCTGAGTTCAGAGACACTTCAGGCCAAATCCACTCTGAGGTAAAAACCCTAAAACACCCCCATTTCCTCCTATTTTCAATTCTATTTCTCAGTATTTTTACCACGTTTTAATCCCAAGAAATGGTTCTATGACTGAAAAACCCTCTGAAAAAAAGGCCCAGCATGAGCACAAGTGGCTCTTCAGGCCTGATCCACTCTGAGGTAAAAACCCTAAACCACCCCCATTTCCTTCTCTTCCTCAGTATTTTCACCACATTTTTACCTCAAGGAATGGCTCTGCCACACAAAATCCCTCCCAAGAAGAAAAGACACAGGATGAGCAGAAGGGTCCTATTTCAGAGACACTTCAGTCCTGATCCATTCTGAAGTAAAGAAACCCCAAAATACACGATTTCTCCTCTTTCTCAGTATTTTCACCACATTTTTACCTCAAGGAATGGCTCTGCCACACAAAATCTCTCCCAAGAAGAAAAGACACAGGATGGGCACAAGTGGCTCAGTTCAGAGACACTTCAGGCCTAATTCACACTTGAGGTAAAAACCCTAAACAATGCCCATTTCCTTTTATTTTTTCTCCTCTTTCTCAGTATTTTCACCACATTTCAACCCCAAGGAATGGCTCTACCACTGAAAAACCCCTCTGAAAAAAAGGCCCAACACGATCACAAGTGGCTGAGTTCAGAGGCACTTCAGGCCTGATCCACTCTGAGGTAAAAACCCTAAACCACACCCATTTCCTTTTTTATCCTTCTGTTTCTCGGTATTTTTACCACATTTTAATCCCAAGAAATGGATCTATGACTGAAAAACCCTCTGAAAAAAGGCCCAGCATGAGCACAAGTGGCTCAGTTCAGGGACACTTCAGGCCTGATCCACTCTGAGGTAAAAACCCTAAACCACCCCCATTTCCTTCTCTTCCTCAGTATTTTCACCACATTTTTACCCCAAGGAATGGCTCTGCCACACAAAATCTCTCCCAAGAAGAAAAGACACAGGATGGGCACAAGTGGCTCAGTTCAGAGACACTTCAGGCCTAATTCACACTTGAGGTAAAAACCCTAAACACCCCCATTTCCTTCTATTTTTCCTTCTCTTTCTCAGTATTTTTACCACATTTCAACCCCAAGGAATGGCTCTACCACTGAAAAACCACTCTGAAAAAAAGGCCCAACAGGATCATAAGCGGCTGAGTTCAGAGGCACTTCAGGCCAAATCCACTCTGAGGTAAAAACCCTAAACCACACCCATTTCCTTTTTTATCCTTCTCTTTCTCGGTATTTTTACCACGTTTTAATCCCAAGAAATGGTTCTATGACTGAAAAACCCTCTGAAAAAAAGGCCCAGGATGGGCACAAGTGGCTCAGTTCAGGGACACTTCAGGCCTGATCCATTCTGAGGTAAAAACCCTAAACCACCCCCATTTCCTTCTCTTTCTCAGTATTTTCACCACATTTTTACCTCAAGGAATGGCTCTGCCACACAAAATCTCTCCCAAGAAAAAAAGGCCCAGGATGGGCACAAGTGGCTCAGTTCAGAGACACTTCAGGCCTAATTCACACTTGAGCTAAAAACCCTAAACACCCCCATTTCCTTCTATTTTCCCCTCTCTTTCTCAGTATTTTCACCACATTTCAACCCCAAGGAATGTCTGTACCACTGAAAAACCCCTCTGAAAAAAGGCCCAGCACGATCACAAGTGGCTGAGTTCAGAGGCACTTCAGGCCTGATCCACTCTGAGGTAAAAACCCTAAACCACCCCCATTTCCTTCTCTTCCTCAGTATTTTCACCACATTTTTACCTCAAGGAATGGCTCTGCCACACAAAATCCCTCCCAAGAAGAAAAGACACAGGATGGGCACAAGTGGCTCAGTTCAGACACACTTCAGGCCCCATCCATTCTGAGGTAAAAAACCTAAAACACACCAGTTTTCTTTTCTTTCACAATGTTTTTCCCACAGTTTAACCTATAAAACACAGCCATTTCCTTTCCTTTCTCTGTATTTTTATCACATTTTAACCCCAAGGAATGACACTGCCACTGAAAAAACCCTCTGAAAAAAAGACCCAGGATGGGCACAAGTGGCTCAGTTCAGAGACACTTCAGGCCTAATTCACACGAGGTAAAAACCCTAAACACCCCCATTTCCTTCTATTTTTCCTCCTCTTTCTCAGTATTTTCACCACATTTCAACCCCAAGGAATGGCTCTACCACTGACAAAACCCTTGGAAAAATTGCCCAGCACGCTCACAAGTGGCTGATTTCAGAGGCACTCCACGCAGGATGTTTGCATGGATTAATTAGGCTCCTGGCTGTAACGAGGAGCAGCAACAGAGGCTGCAGGAGAGTGAAGAGTGCTCGGGTTTATTTTTATTTCCCTCCCAGCCTCCATCAAGGACCTCTGGGCAAGGTCTGGAGGGATCCTGCCAAGCAGGCCAGAGCCACGCTGGGCTGATAAATGTGTAATTATCCCAAAAGCCATAATCACTGCCTGCTCTCAGACACAGCCAAGCGTGTCCTGTCTTAGCTCAGAAAGCAAAAAAAAACCCACAAAAAAATAAAAGGACATTGAAGGGGAAAAAATCCCTGACAAGACCTTCTCACACTGCTGGGTTTTTTGAGCCTGCGGTGTTTTCTGAGCTCACATCCACCAAGTTCATGGCAACAACAATTTACTGAATTATTTTGTGTGTTTTTTTTTTTTTTTGTAGCAACAAATTATTAGCCAGCTGGAACTGCAAACACCAGGATTAATTAACATATGCTGGAGTGAAATATTTGCAACAAGGAAAACGCGTGGCTGGAACAGGAGCTGAGTTGAGAGGTCTTTTTTTTTTTACCCACCCCCATAAAAAAATAAATGTTTAGAGGAGGGAAAAAAAAAAACAAAAAAACCCAAACAATGCTAATTTAGGCAAGACAGTGCTTATCTCCTCCTGCCTTATGTGAGCTCTCTCTGCTTTTCCCAGTGAGCAGAGCCAAATCCCAGTTTGGATATTGCAGCTTCACGTTTCTCCCAGCAGCAACAAGAGGTCCCAGATTCCTCACACTGAAATTTAGGGAGATCTGAGGGTGGAATTGCACTCCCTGGTGTTTTTAGTGGTTGTGGTGTCTTTCAGAATCAGGATTTTTTTCCCCAAGATTTGTGTTTGGTCACTCAGCCTGCACAAGGAAATGATTCCTTAGGATTTAATTCCCATTTTACCAACAGCTCTTGTTGTGTCAGAGAAAAAAAATCAACATTTATCCTTCTTGTCTCTGTGCCACTCAGGAGCCCATAAATCTCTATTTTATCTCTCTCCAATATCTTTTCCCTGCTTCCACAGCATCATTTTCCTCCCCCCTGGTTTTTAAAGGGAAGAGATGAGCAAGGCTCAAGCTGTGAACATCCACGGCACCATTTCCCAATTTTCTATTGATTCCCATCACTGCAATTCCTCACCCTGAGCTGGTTTTTTAACTAACACCAAGAACCGGGGCTGTGTTTCTCACAGTTATCAACTAAAACTTGAAAATTTTATTCCTCAGTGGCATCAGCCAACTTGGAGATCGTTGTTCTGTAAAAAAAAAAAAATCCAGGAAAAATCTCTTGAATAATCAATGCTTTGTTTGTAAACTGATTTTCTCCTGCCCTTTCACAACAGGTCAAAACAAGCAGTTCCAGCAGAGAGATTCCATTAATGACCTCCCTCTGCTGGGTTAATTGATCATTTAATCTATTTCTTAATATCTTCTGCATGCAAAACCTCGGCTGTTGTTCCAACAACCCAGTGAAGGGCTTTTAGAAATCCGGGTTTTTAGAAATCCGGGTTTTTAGAAATCCGGGTTTTCAGAAATCCAGGTTTTTAGAAATCCGGGTTTTTAGAAATCCAGGTTTTTAGAAATCCAGGTTTTTATAAATCCGGGTTTTTAGAAATCCAGGTTTTTAGAAATCCGGGTTTTTAGAAATTCGGGTTTTTATAAATCCAGGTTTTCAAAAATCCAGGTTTTTAAATCCAGGTTTTCAGAAATCCGGGTTTTCAGAAATCGGGTTTTTGAAAATGGGTTTTAGAAATCCGGTTTTCAAAAATCCAGGTTTTTAGAAATTCGGGTTTTTAGAAATCCGTTTTCAGAATCCGGTTTTCAGAAATCCAGGTTTTTATAATCGGGTTTTAGAAATCCGGGTTTTTAGAAATCGGTTTTAGAATCTGGGTTTTAGAAATCGGGTTTTCAGAATCCGGGTTTTCAGAAATCCAGGTTTTTAGAAATCGGGTTTTTATAAATCCGGGTTTTAGAAATCGGGTTTTTAGAAATCCAGTTTTTAGAAATAGGTTTTTAGAAATCCAGGCTTTTAGAAATTCGGGTTTTTAGAAATCAGGTTTTTAGAAATTTGGGTTTTTAGAAATCGGGTTTTAGAAATCCGGGTTTTTAGAAATTTGGGTATTTAGAAATCCAGGTTTTCAGAAATCTGGGTTTTTAGAAATCCGGGTTTTTAGAAATTCGGGTTTTCAGAAATCCGGGTTTTCAGAAATCCGGGTTTTTAGAAATCCAGGTTTTCAAAAATTTGGGTTGTTAGAAATCCGGGTTTTTAGAAATTTGGGTATTTAGAAATCCAGGTTTTCAGAAATCTGGGTTTTTAGAAATCCGGGTTTTTAGAAATCCGGGTTTTTAGAAATTCGGGTTTTCAGAAATCCAGGTTTTTAGAAATCCGGGTTTTTAGAAATCCGGGTTTTTAGAAATTCGGGTTTTTAGAAATCCAGGTTTTTATAAATCCGGGTTTTCAGAAATCCGGGTTTTCAGAAATCCAGGTTTTTAAAAATCAGGTTTTAAAAATTCGGGTTTTTAAAATTCGGGTTTTTAGAAATCCGGGTTTTTAGAAATCCGGGTTTTTAGAAATTCGGGTTTTTAGAAATCCAGGTTTTTAAAAATTCGGGTTTTCAGAAATCCGGGTTTTCAGAAATCCGGGTTTTTAGAAATCTGGGTTTTTAGAAATCCGGGTTTTTCGAAATCCGGGTTTTTAGAAATCTGGGTTTTTAGAAATCCACACTTTTAGAAATCCAGGTTTTCAAAAATCCAGGTTTTTAAAAATTCGGGTTTTTAGAAATCTGGGTTTTTAGAAATCCACACTTTTAGAAATCCAGGTTTTCAAAAATCCAGGTTTTTAAAAATTCAGGTTTTTAGAAATCCGGGTTTTTAGAAATCCAGGTTTTTAGAAATCCGGGTTTTTAGAAATCTGGGTTTTTAGAAATCCAGGTTTTCAAAAATCCAGGTTTTTAAAAATTCGGGTTTTTAGAAATCCGGGTTTTTAGAAATCCAGGTTTTCAAAAATCCAGGTTTTTAAAAATTCGGGTTTTTAGAAATCCGGGTTTTTAGAAATCTGGGTTTTTAGAAATCCACACTTTTAGAAATCCAGGTTTTCAAAAATCCAGGTTTTTAAAAATTCGGGTTTTTAGAAATCCGGGTTTTCAGAAATCCGGGTTTTTAGAAATCCGGGTTTTTAGAAATCCAGGTTTTTATAAATTCGGGTTTTTAGAAATCCAGGTTTTCAAAAATCCAGGTTTTTAAAAATTCGGGTTTTTAGAAATCCGGGTTTTTAGAAATCCGGGTTTTTAGAAATCTGGGTTTTTAGAAATCCACACTTTTAGAAATCCAGGTTTTCAAAAATCCGGGTTTTCAAAAATCCGGGTTTTTAGAAATCCGGGTTTTTATAAATCCAGGTTTTCAAAAATCCAGGTTTTCAAAAATCCAGGTTTTTAAAATTCGGGTTTTATAAATCCGGGTTTTTAGAAATCCGGGTTTTTAGAAATTCGGGTTTTTAGAAATCCAGGTTTTTATAAATCCGGGTTTTTAGAAATCCGGGTTTTCAGAAATCCAGGTTTTTAAAAATTTGGGTTTTCAAAAATCCAGGTTTTTATAAATCCGGGTTTTTAGAAATCCGGGTTTTTAGAAATCCAGGTTTTTAAAAATTTGGGTTTTCAGAAATCCAGGTTTTTAGAAATCCACACTTTTAGAATCCAGTTTTCAAAAATCTAGGTTTTAGAATCCAGGCTTTTAGAATCTGGGTTTTTAGAAATCCGGTTTTTAGAATTCGGGTTTCAGAATCTGGGTTTTTAGAAATCCGGGTTTTCAGATCCGGTTTCGAATTGGGTTTTTAGAAACTGGGTTTTTTAAAATCCAGGTTTTTTAAACCGGTTTTAGAAATTAGGTTTTATAGAAAACGGGCTTTTGAAATCTGTTTTTAAAATTCGGGTTTTTAGAAATCCGGTTTTCGAATCCGATTTTTAAACCGGGTTTTCAGAAACCGGGTTTTCAGAAATCCAGTTTTTAGAAATCCGGTTTTTAAAAAAGTTTTTGATTGTTAGATTTTTAGAAATCGGGTTTTTGAAATCCGTTTTTAAAATCGGTTTTCAAAATCGGGTTTTTAAAATCCGGGTTTTTAGAAATCGGGTTTTAGAATCTACCGGTTTTTAGAAATCGGTTTTAGAAATCCGGTTTTTAAAATCCGGTTTTTAAAATCGGGTTTTTAGAATCCACTTTTAGAAATCCGGTTTTCAAAAATCCAGTTTTAAACGGGTTTTTAGAAATCCGGTTTTTAGAAATCGGTTTTAAATCCAGGTTTTAAAATCCGGTTTTAAAATCCGGGTTTTAAAATCGGGTTTAGAAATTTAAATCCGGTTTTAAATCGGTTTTTAAAATCGTTTTTAAAATCCAGGTTTTTAGAAATCCGGTTTTAGAAATCGGTTTTTAAAATCCAGGTTTTAGAAATCGGGTTTTTAAAACGGGTTTTTAGAAATCGGGTTTTAGAAATCGGTTAACCGGTTTTTAAAATCGGTTTTAAAATCGGGTTTTAGAAATCCGGGTTTTTAGAAATCGGTTTTTAGAAATTGGGTTTTAAAATCCAGTTTTAAAAATTGGGTTTCAAACTTTTAGAAAATCATTTTTAGAAATCGGGTTTTAGAAATTGGGTTTTTAGAAATCCGGTTTTCAGAAATCGGGTGTTTTTAGAAATCGGGTTTTAAAATCGGTTTTAAAACGGTTTTAGAATGGTTTTTAAATCCAGGTTTTCAAAATTGGTTTAAAATCCGGTTTTTAGAAATGGGTTTTAGAAATCCAGGTTTTAAAACAAATCCAGGTTTTTAAAATCGGGGTTTTTAGAAATTGGTCGTTTAGAAATCGGTTTTAGAAATCGGTTTAGAAATCGGTTTTTAGAAATCCGTTTTCAGAAATCCAGTTTTTAGATGCTTTTAGAAATCGTTTAAACCGGGTTTTTAAACCAGTTAGTTTTAAAATCGGTTTTTAAAAATTGGTTTTTAAATCGGGTTTTTAGAAATCCAGGTTTTTAGAAATCGTCAGAATTCGGTTTCAAAATCGGTTTTAAAATCGGTTTTAAAATCCGGTTTTTAGAATTTTTAGAAATCTGGTTTTTAGAAATCGGGTTTTTAAACTCGGTTTTAAATCCAGTTTTTAAAATCGGTTTTAAAAATCTGGTTTTTAAAATTTCAGATTCAGTTCATTTGTTTTAGAATCGGGTTTTAAAATCCGGTTTTTAAAATTCATTTTAGAATCGGGTTTTAAAATCCAGGTTTTAAAATCGGGTTTTTAGAAATCGGGTTTTAAATCAGGGTTTAAAATCCAGGTTTTTAAAATTCGGTTTTTAGAAATGGGTTTTAAAATCCAGGTTTTCAAAATCCAGTTTTTAAAAATTGGGTTTTGGAATCGGGTTTTTAGAAATCCAGGTTTTTAGAAATCACATTTTAAAATCCAGGTTTCAAAAATCCAGGTTTTTAAAATGATTTTAAATTCGGTTTTTAGAAATCCGGTTTTTAAAATCCAGGTTTTAAAACGGGTTTTAAAATCGGTTTTAAAAATCGTTTTTAAAATCGGGTTTTAAAATCCGGTTTTTAAATCGGGTTTTTAGAAATCCAGGTTTTAGAAATCCTTTTAGAAATCCGGTTTTCAAAATCCGTTTTTAAAAATTGGTTTTAGAAATCGGTTTTTAAATCCGGGTTTTTAAAATCCGGTTTTAAAATCGGTTTTAAAATTCGGGTTTTTAAAATTGGGTTTTTAGAAATCCTTTAAAATCCAGGTTTTAAAAATGGTTTTTAGAAATCCAGGCTTTTAGAAATCCGGGTTTTTAGAAATCCGGGTTTTAAAATCGGGTTTTAAATTTGGTTTTAGAAATCCGGTTTTAAAATCCGGTTTCAGAAATGGGTTTTTAGAAATTGGGTTTTTAGAAATTCGGTTTTTTAAAATCTGGGTTTTTAGAAATCCATTTTAGAATAGGTTTTAAAATCTGGTTTTTGAAATTCGGTTTTAGAAATGGGTTTTAGAATCCGTTTTAAAATCGGGTTTTCAGAAATCGGGTTTAGAAATCCGGTTTTAGAAATCCGGGTTTTTAAAATTGGGTTTTTAGAAATTGGGTTTTTAGAAATCCAGGTTTTGATAAATCGGGTTTTTAGAAATTCAGGTTTTTAGAAATACGGGTTTTAGAAATCGGTTTTTAGAAATTCGGGTTTTAGAAATCCGGGTTTTAGAAATCGTTTTTATAAATCCGGGTTTTAGAAATCGGGTTTTAGAAATCCAGGTTTTAGAAATCCGGTTTTAAAATCAGGTTTTAAAAATCGGGTTTTTAGAAATTCGGGGTTTTTAAAATCCAGGTTTTTAAAACCCAGGTTTTAAAAATCCGGTTTTTAAAATTCGGGTTTTTAAAATCCGGGTTTTAGAAATCCAGTTTAAAAATCGGTTTTAAAATCAGGGTTTTTAAAAATCGGGTTTTTAGAAATCCAGGTTTTAGAAATCGGGTTTTAGAAATCCAGGTTTTTAAAATCAGGTTTTAGAAATCCGGGTTTTTAGAAATCCGGTTTTAGAAATCCGGTTTTTAAAATCCAGTTTTAGAAATTTTTTTATAAATCCGGTTTTAAAATCCGGTTTTTAAAATCCAGGCTTTAGAATCGGTTTTAAAATCCAGGTTTTTAAAAATCGGGTTTTTTAGAATCCGGTTTTTAGAAATCTGGGTTTTAGAATCCAGTTTTAAATCCGGGTTTTTAAAATCCGGTTTTTAGAAATTGGGTTTTAGAAATCCGGGTTTTAGAAATTCGGGTTTTAAAATTGGGTTTTCAAAATCCAGGTTTTTAAAATTGGGTTTTAGAAATCGGGTTTTTAAAATCCAGGTTTTAAAAATTTGGGTTTTAGAACCGGGTTTTTGAAATTGGGTTTTAGAAATCAGTTTAGAATGGGTTTTAGAAATCCGGTTTTAGAAATTGGGTTTTTAGAAATTCGGGTTTTTCGAAATCCCGGGTTTTTAGAAATAAACGGCTTTAAAATCCGGTTCTTTAGAAATCCACACTTTTAGAAATCCAGGTTTTCAAAATCCAGGTTTCTAAAAAATTTGGGTTTTTTAGAATCCAGCTTTTAGAAATCTGGGTTTTTTAGAATCCGGTTTTTCAGAAATCCGGATTTTTAGAAATCCTACACTTTTAGAAACCAGGTTTTTAATAACCGGTTTTTAGAAATCCGGGTTTTTAAAAATTCGGGTTTTTATAAATCCAGGTTTTTAGAAATCTGGGTTTTCAGAAATTCGGGTTTTCAGAAATCCAGGCTTTTAGCAATCCGGGTTTTGAGAAATCCGGGTTTTCAGAAATCCAGGTTTCAAAATCCAGTTTTCAAAATCAGGTTTTTAAAAATTCCAGAGTTTTTAGAAATCCAGGTTTTTAAAAATTTGGGTTTTCAGAAATCCAGGTTTTTAGAAATCCAGGTTTTCAAAAATCCAGGTTTTTAAAGCCACAGAGATTTGTCAAATGCTTCAGAGAAAGCTGCAGAGCCTGACGTGTTGTCGAAAGCATTTCTGTGGCCAGAGGGCAGGAATTCATCTGCCACACCAAGGGAACAAGAACCTCTCTATGGAAAAAAAGGGAGGTGGCTCTGGGCTTTTTGCAGCTGAAAAAAACCAAAATCTTGTCCTGATAAATCCAACTGAGCCCCGACACATCAGCTAAACGCATTTTGTGATGTGTCTGGCACAGGAAAACACACACACAGAGCTTGTAAAATGTCCCACATTCAATTTATCAGCTGAGGAGGGTTCGGGTTTTGCCTCACCACGAGACAGAGTTTAAATCTCAGATCAAAATGTGAATGTCAGGGAAAAAAAGCCCAACAATTCATCTTGGAAATGGGAAATTCAGCACAACATTGATCATTCCAGCTTGGACAAAGAGATCAGGGATGAAACCGGGGGATATTTTCATCCAGACATCCCAAAGCTCCTGTGCTTGCTCCCAGAAATTTCACATCTCCTTGAATTCCCACTAACAGCACTTGGCAATGACACACAAAGAGAAGAAACCAAAAAAAGTCACCCTGAAAGATGTGACAAAGCCATAAAAAAGGTTCAGAGGATGAGAAATTTGGAGTTCTGTGAAGATCTGGGCCTGCTACAGGTGAGGGTGAGGTTTCCTGTGCCAACCTGCAGCTCCTCCCTGACCCAGAATCAAAAAATTATCCATTTTTTCAGCTCCTCCCTGATCCAGAATCACAGAATTGGGAATTTTTTCAGCTCCTCCCTGACCCAGAATCAAAAAATTATCAATTTTTTCAGCTCCTCCCTGACCCAGAATCAAAAAATTATCCATTTTTTCAGCTCCTCCCTGATCCAGAATCACAGAATTGGGAATTTTTTCAGCTCCTCCCTGACCCAGAATCAAAAAATTATCCATTTTTTCAGCTCCTCCCTGATCCAGAATCACAGAATTGGGAATTTTTTAAGCTCCTCTCTGATCCAGAATCACAGAATTGGGAATTTTTTAAGCTCCTCTCTGATCCAGAATCAAAGAATTGGGAATTTTTTCAGCTCCTCCCTGATCCAGAATCACAGAATTGGGAATTTTTTCAGCTCCTCCCTGACCCAGAATCAAAAAATTATCAATTTTTTCAGCTCCTCCCTGATCCAGAATCACAGAATTGGGAATTTTTTCAGCTCCTCTCTGATCCAGAATCACAGAATTGGGAATTTTCTCAGCTCCTCCCTGATCCAGAATCACAGAATTGGGAATTTTTTCAGCTCCTCCCTGATCCAGAATCACAGAATTGGGAATTTTTTAAGCTCCTCTCTGATCCAGAATCACAGAATTGGGAATTTTTTCAGCTCCTCCCTGATCCAGAATCACAGAATTGGGAATTTTTTCAGCTCCTCCCTGATCCAGAATCACAGAATTGGGAATTTTTTCAGCTCCTCCCTGACCCAGAATCAAAAAATTATCAATTTTTTCAGCTCCTCTCTGATCCAGAATCACAGAATTGGGAATTTTTTCAGCTCCTCCCTGATCCAGAATCACAGAATTGGGAATTTTTTAAGCTCTTCACACATCCAGAATCACAGAATTGGGAATTTTTTCAGCTCCTCCCTGATCCAGAATCAAAGAATTGGGAATTTTTTCAGCTCCTCTCTGATCCAGAATCAAAGAATTGGGAATTTTTTCAGCTCCTCTCTGATCCAGAATCAAAGAATTGGGAATTTTTTCAGCTCCTCTCTGATCCAGAATCAAAGAATTGGGAATTTTTTCAGCTCCTCCCTGATCCAGAATCACAGAATTGGGAATTTTTAAAGCTTGGTAAACCTTAAAAACCATGGGATGGTTTCAACCAGACACCCCAAAGCTCCTGTGCTTGCTCCCAGAAATTTCACATCTCCTTGAATTCCCACCAACAGCACTTGGCAATGACACACAAAGAGAAGAAACCAAAAAAAGTCACCCTGAAAGATGTGACAAAGCCATAAAAAAGGTTCAGAGGAGCAGAAATTTGGAGTTCTGTGAAGATCTGGGCCTGTTACAGGTGAGGGTGAGGTTTCCTGTGCCAACCTGCAGCTCCTCCCTGATCCAGAATCAAAAAATTATCAATTTTTTCAGCTCCTCCCTGATCCAGAATCAAAAAATTATCAATTTTTTCAGCTCCTCCCTGACCCAGAATCAAAAAATTATCAATTTTTTCAGCTCCTCCCTGATCCAGAATCAAAAAATTATCAATTTTTTCAGCTCCTCCCTGATCCAGAATCACAGAATTGGGAATTTTTTCAGCTCCTCCCTGATCCAGAATCAAAAAATTATCAATTTTTTCAGCTCCTCCCTGATCCAGAATCAAAAAATTATCAATTTTTTCAGCTCCTCCCTGATCCAGAATCAAAAAATTATCAATTTTTTCAGCTCCTCCCTGGTCCAGAATCAAAGAATTGGGAATTTTTTAAGCTCTTCACACATCCAGAATCACAGAATTGGGAATTTTTTCAGCTCCTCCCTGATCCAGAATCACAGAATTGGGAATTTTTTCAGCTCCTCCCTGACCCAGAATC